>NC_133329.1:94772143-94962143 GCF_042186555.1 Aquarana catesbeiana
TAATAATAAAAGTAAAAAGAACAAACGTAGTCAAAACATAGCCAACGTTCAGTAACCGTAATGGATAGTCAGCCAAGCCAGAAGTCAGGGATCAATGTAGTGGAACAGCAACCAGGATCTGTAGCCAGAAGGGATGTCAGCAAGGCAAGTCTTTAACAGGTTTGCAGGAGATAGTTTCTGTGATGTGACCAAGGCGAAGGCAGAGCTCCTCTGGACTGGACGGCTTAAGTAGGCAGGACTGACATGCAGGATATCATCAACAGCTGAGTAACTGTTCAGAGATAGGAGCTGGCAATTAGCTGAAAACTGAGCGGCCAGCTCATAGAAGGAAGGGCTGAGCCCAGCCCTGACAAATGCATAGATTAGGAGACAGTCAGGTAGATTGGGGTAGGGAGCTCCAAAGGATGGGAGAAGCTCTGGAGAAATCATGGAGGCAAGCATGGGAGGAGGTGACAAGGGAGCTAGAGAGCAGGAGGACTTGGGAGGACCGAAGAGTGCAGCTTGGTTGAAATTTTGAGACCAGGTTAGTGATGTAGCTGTGGGGCAGAGTTGTGGATGGCTTTGTAAGTTGTTAGTACTTTTAATTTTATTTGTTGGGTAAGTGGAAGCCAGTGGAGGGATTGACAGAGAGGGGCGGAGAACACTAAACGGTTGGTAAGGTGGATGAGTCTTGCAGCAGCATTCATGATGGACTGAAGGAGGGATAGCCTATAAAAAGGTAATCCAAAGGTAAAGGTAATCCAATGAGGAGGGAGTTGCAGTAGTCGAGGAGAGATATAATCAGGGCAGACAGACAGTAAAAAGTGACATAGGTTTTACCCTTTTGTATTCTGTCTACAACCGAAAAGTTTTGGATATAACCACAATTTAATAAAGATGTACTATATTTACAGTGCATTCGGAAAATGTACACATTGCTTCACTTTTACCACATTTTGTTATGTTACAGCCTTATACCAAAATGAATACAATTCATTCTTTTCCTTAAAATTCTACAAACAATACCCCATAATGACTGACAACGTGAAAGAAGTTTGTTTGAAATCTTTGCAAATTTATTAAAACTAAAAAAACTAAAAAAATCCCATGTACATAAGTATTCACAGTCTTTGCCATGACACTCAAAATTGAGCTCAGGTGCATCTTGTTTCCACTGATCATCCTTGAGATGTTTCTACAACTTGATTGGAGTCCATCTGTGGTAAATTCAGTTGATTGGACATGATTTGGAAAAGCACACACCTGTCTATATAAGGTCCCACAGTTAACCTCCCTGGCGGTTTTCCCGAGTGTGGCTCGGGGTTAAAATTCAGGACCATTAGCGGTAACCCCGAGCCACACTCGGGATTACATCGCAGGATCCTGGTGTGGCTTTACTTACCTTGTCCCCGGGATCCTGCGATGTCCCCCGCTGTGTCTGCGGGCTCCGTCCTCCTCCGAAGCCTCTCCGTGCCAGGCTCCGTTCCCTGCGAGCGGCGCGACACACGGGGGCGGAGCCTGGCGGCAAATTCAAAAAAGTGTAAAATCATAACACATACAGTACTGTAATCTTACAGATTACAGTACTGTTGGAAATTATTTCACATCCCTTTTGTCCCCAGTGCTTTGTCCCATGCCCTGCATGCAGTTTTATGTTATATATACTGTTCTTTCTGCCTGGAAACTGGAGATTGTCCATAGCAACCAAAAAGTGTCCCTTTACATCAAAAGTGGCTTTAGACCAGCTAGAAAACAGCGATAGTAAATTAGAACACTTGCAGAATTGAGTGATAGTGAATCGTGGGGAAATTTATTTTATTATTAATTTTTTTTTTTTTTTAATTATTTATTTTTATTTATTATATTATAATTTATGTTTTTGTGTTTCAAACTTTATCATACCCGGGATATCTACTAGACTCTTGTTTGGACAGATTTAAGTGTGTTATTGTTAAGAATTACAGACCTACAATATAAAACGCCACATTTCCATGCAAAATAATTGTACCGCTTTCAGCACCTAAAATCCAAAATAATCATACCGCCAGGGAGGCTAACAGTGCATGTCAGAGCACAAACCAAACCATGAAGTCCAAGGAATTGTCTGTAGACCTCCAAGACAGGATTGTATCGAGGCACAGATCTAAGGAAGGGCACAGAAACATTTGTGCAGCATTGAAGGTCCCAATGAGCACAGTGGCCTCAATCATCCGTAAATGAAATAAGTTTTGAACCATCAGGACTCTTCCTAGAGCGGGCCTCCCGGCCAAACTGAGAAATCGGGGGAGAAGGGCCTTAATCAGGGAGGTGACCAAGAACTTGATGGTCACTCTGACAGAGCTAAAGTGTTTCTCTGTGGAGAGAGGAAAACCTTCCTGGAGAACAATCATCTCTGCAGCACTACACCAATCAGGCCTGTATGGCCAGACAGAAACCACTCCTCAGTAGAAGGCACATGACAGCCCACCTGGAGTTTGGCAAAAGGCACCTGAAGAACTCTCAGAGCATAAAAAACAAAATTCTCTGGTCTGATGAAACAAAGATTGAACTCTTTGGCCTGAATGGCAAGAATCATGTCTGATGGAAACCAGGCACCGTTCGTGACCTGGCCAATACCATCCCTACAGTGAAGCATGGTGGTGGCAGCATCATGCTGTGGGGATGTTTTTTAGCGGCAGGAACTGAGAGACTAGTCAGGATTGAGGGAAAGAGCAATGCAGCAATGTACAGAGACATTCTTGATGAAAACCTGCTCCAGAACGTTTTGGACCTCAGACTGGAGCAAAGGTTTTATCTTCCAACAGGACAATGACCCCAAGCACACAGCAAATTTAACAAAGGAGTGGCTATGGGACAACTCTGTCCTTGAGCCCAGATTTGAACCCAATTGAACATCTCTGGAGAGATCTAAAAATGGCTGTGCACCAATGCTCCCAATCCAACCTGATGGAGCTTGAGAGGTCCTGCAAAGAGAAACTGTCCAAAGTTAGGTGTGCCAAGCTTGTAGCATCATACTCAAAAAGGCTTGAGGCTGTAATTGGTGCCAAAGGTGCTCCAACAAAGTAAAGAGCAAAGGCTGTGAATACTTATGTACACTTAGTTTTTTTTTCCGTTTTTTATTTTTAATAAATTTGCAAATATTTCAAACAAACTTCTTTCACAATGTTATTATGGGGTATTGTTTGTAGAATTTTGAGGAAAATAATGAAATTGAATCCATTTTGGAATAAGGCTGTAAAATAACACAATGTGGAAAAAGTGAAGCGCTGTGAATACTTTCCGGAAGTAGATAATTGAGATTGACAAATACAACTAGAATTCTTGTTGGATCACTTGCTCTTTGACTGTGGGCCTGTTTATGACCTTGCAAAGGCGTCATTGGGTTGTTCAGCAGTGTTGCATCCTGTGCATCCCCGTGCCAGTAAACATGTCCTTCACAGGGCCTTTGCCTTAGAGGAACATAGTGCTATGGCATCTAACAGCACCTGGGTATAGAGGCTGTTGCAGATTTTTATTGCTCCCTCTCTCACAGCTCTTCAGTAATCCTTAGAAAGCAGCTGTGAAGCTCTGCGAAAATGGGCTTTACCTTCAGAATACATACAATGACATCATCCCTTCTCTACTGATTGGAACAAATTATTCTTTTTTTTTTTATTTGTTCACAGCTTACTCTGCTATGCTTTCACATTAAACTATCGGCCAATAGAAAAAAAAATAATTAAGAAATGAGGAATAGTGTCATTGTATCTGGGCATACTTACAGTGCTATGCAAGCATGCTACTGCTGACTTCTGAAAATAACATACCAAAAAGAGTAGCAAGGGTCACTTTAAAGCAGAACTCCAGCCATAGCCTGTTTAACCCTATTTTTTTAAACTTTAGGAAGAGCCTTTGGAAGGCTTTTATTGTTGCCTGTCTTGATAGCAAGCACTGTGATGTGAGACAAGCTTCCTGGTTCTTCTGTAGAGTACAAGCTCAATACATTATTGGGTAGATGTCAAGACAATGGGCTCTAGAGGGAAGAGGCCTACAAAGTTTGATTCACTGCAGGCTATTATGGAAGAAACCTCTCTGTTGGAGTCAGAGACTACAGAATAGAAAAGCTATCACCTCACCCCCACTCAGTTTTTTTTTAATAAAATGTTTACATGGAATTAAGTTTGACTTTATGTCTTATTAGCAACAGTGCTTTAGATTCCCATGTGTCATTTCTCAGAATTTTAAAATTTGTTAAATGGCAGAATTCTGTTCACTCCATCTTGCATGCCATGTCCTAACCCCCCCGCTAACCCTATAACCTTACTCTTCCTCTAGGTTGTCATGGCAGTGATGGCCTTCCAGCGATTCCGACTAGGGACCGACATGTCTCTCTTTGCGACGGATCAATTCGGAAGTGGACCCAATGGCGAATACCCAGGATACCCAACGGGCAGTGGAATTGAGAGCACGGAAACCTATCAGAGCCCTCCTTTCACTGAAAATGCGGACATCAACCCCAAGGGGTATCAGGCGCCCTCTTACTGATGGAGAGGAGGCAGCGCGGATGTTTGTATGCAGATAAAGCAGGTGTGCTGACACAGTACAGAGTATGAAATGACTAGTGCATTCTGCTCTACACTTTATATGTGTTAACCAGTGCTGGATTTTCTTCCTGTAGTTCCATGTACAGTGCACTCTGTACTGTGATATTGATTGCTTGTTTGTGATATCTTCGGAAAAGGGTTTATTTTATACTTTTTTTAATGGTATTCTTATTTTAGACAAAGTGTTCCCTCTAAGGTAGACCAACCCTCATTCAAAGTTGTGAAGGTTTCTTTGGTGTGGCTAGGAGCAGTGAGAATGGCAGACATAAAAAAAGAAAAGGTTGGACAGGATATCAGATTACTGTATAGGTGCCATACAATTGCTG
The DNA here is from genome assembly GCF_042186555.1 of Aquarana catesbeiana. NCBI lineage: Eukaryota > Metazoa > Chordata > Amphibia > Anura > Ranidae > Aquarana > Aquarana catesbeiana. Next base: position 94,777,032 of record NC_133329.1, read on the forward strand.
ATAGACCACCTTTGTTAACTAAGCCATTATTTGTGGACTCCAGTTGACTTGAAAAGCTGAAAAATATCCACTAGGATGTTAAATGGCCCTGCCAGAAGATTCCATCATATGCGGGCTGTATCAACACCTTATGCACCTCCATATCTGTCAGGTTTGGCCTTCAGTGTGGTTGGCCAAATTGGTTGCAGGTCAGGACACTTGCAGCTGAGTAGTTGAATCTGTAACTGGGCCTATTTGTCTATGCATAGGACATTTGCTTTCAGCTGTCACAAGAACCTAGAAGAAGGTGCCTAGACAGATCTATCTCTGTTCAGTCTTCAAAGTTTCCCGGGACCCAACTCCCATACAGTACATGAGTGTTGGAGCCATACCACACCTGAATTAATGGCTCTGTATTAGGTAAAATGGCTCAGTGCACTGCATTAAAGGATGTTAGGATGGTGGGGCATGACTAGAAGTAACATATCAAACATTTAAGGGATGCTAGAGATGAAGCTTTTATACTTCTGCTTGTAGGTTTCTGTGTCACACGAGTTCCTTTATTCAGCTTTGTTTTAAGGTCCAGGTTGCATTGAAGGGGAGTTTCCAATGATTGGAGGTAGTGAAAATAAAAAGTAGTGCCAATCATCAAAAAGTTTTCAATCCTGCAAATTTGTACCAAAGTTTACACTGCCTTGGATGACATAAAAGGTTGGAACTTCATCAAAATGCATGGTCTGCTAATCTTGTAGACAACCCATGTAAAAATGCACTTTAAATAACATAAATTATACACATCATTGGGCCTTTCCCCAGGAGCCCACAACTTGAAAGAACGTACCCCAGCACTGCACAGGTGCATTTTCTCATGAGATGTGGGATCCATAGCTTTCCCAGGATCCAGGGAGAGGGTCCAATTGTAAGTCCATTTGCTTAGCCATGCTTGTTGGAAGTCAGGTCTAAGTGAAGTATTGTTTAACTTTTTTTCTGTTAATGTTTTTTTCTTTTTTAACTGTGCTTTTTAACGTGGGACGGGGGTCTATAAGATAAGTGGAGTTTGGATATTGATGGAGTAAGGTGGAGTAAGGGGCCACAAAAATATTGAACACTGTAATTGTTGTATTGTTATGCCAACTTTATCAGCCCAAAACAATATATTGATAGGGGTTTTCTGTTGTCCCTTGATATGATGCATTCTCATTAAAGTGTTACTAAACCCAGGACTCTGCATTCACTATACCCGGTCTCCCACAGTACACAGAACATGGAAATTAAATAGTTTTAGTAAATATAAACTGCTAAATACCTTTTCTCATCAGCAAGTCCATAGATGTGGTGACTGCATTAGCTTTTTTTTCAGATTAAGTAAATTTTCTGCAAATACAAAAAATACCTGTTGATCAAGCTAATAATACAATGTCCTTGTAACATCCTGTGCACTGAACTGAAATCTTGTACAATATTATCAGCTTTCCCAGTTCTCTTCTGTGAACTACGGAACACCCCCTGTATATTATAGAGATGAGCAGAGTAGAGGGGGAGATGTTTGTAGTCCAAATCAGAAGAGCTGCCTAGAGTAAAAGCGCTGTTCCTATAGATTAAGAACAGAGAGTGAGTATTGTCACCCTAGGACAGGAAGTATGTTACTTGGCAGGATTATCAGGTGACGATAAAGGGAAAAAAACTCTGAAAAAATAAAACAAATACAGCCACCACAAAAGCTACAATATATTACATTTTAATGCTTGAGTTTAAATACTCTATAAATAACGCACAATGCTATGTATTATATCATAAAAACCAGATGATAGCAATCTGAGCATTGGATAGTGGACAGGTATGGTATTGTGAATGCTGAGTTTGAATTAAAGAATTGCTCCACCAAGTTGCATATATATATCTCTTGTTGTCTGTTGGCACTCCTCCCCTTAATAGTGCCGCCATGAAGAAACTGATAGACCTTTCCTCCTTACCCTTAGCTGACATGTAATTAAGATAAAGTCCAAAAGCTAGGTCGGGCAACCAAATACAAAGGCCTCACAGCACAGTGGTCAAAGGGGGAAGGGGGTACTTGAAACTCTTTCCAGAAACAGATTATAGAACAAATCTGCAGCAACGTGCGGAAACTGTGGTCTCCTTAAGGCCTGATTCACAGGTTGCAGTTTGCATATTGCAGGTGCATTTTTGCATTTTTCAATACACATCTTTAAACCATTGAAATCTATGGAACCAAAAACCAGAATAAAAACCCTGGCCTTTTCCAAAAAAAGGGCACAGATGTGAACTATATCCATAGCAAACCATGTTAAATGGACTGTAGTGTGTTTCTGCAAAACTGAAAATGCACTAAAAAATGCATAGATGTGAACCAGACCTTAGTGTGAAGAGCAATGATTGGCCTAAATGAGGGGGATCCTGTAATTTGGGTCCCTGACTTTCTTAAAATGGAAAACTAGTTTAATTAAAGTTCACCAAATATATTGCAGGTTGGCAGTATGTCAGAAAAATTCCAATTAGTTTTGCTAAGTCAGTTTTAATACCTTCTATCAGTGACCATCTTTTGTGGCTCCTTAAGAGTATCTGGTGACTTTGAGATGGGATATGTTGCTTCTTGAGTTCTGTAATGGTCCTGTCCACCCTTGGAATGATGAACTATAACATTATAATGTGCCAAACTAGAACAGATCCTTCTAATATGGTTCTGTGCACACACAATACTTGAACTTGTTGAAAACCCTACGAAAGACATTCCTGGAATCCTGTCTTAATGACAGGCGTTTTGTAGTAAGGAAATAACTACATGCAGATAGGAGATCATTGTACCTATTGCTTTCTCAGCCATTTTGTGCCTCAATGATGTTGAATCTAAGTGAATTGATTAGATCCTTAGTGCTTCAACCAACCCACTGAATATTGAAAAGGTACACTAAAGTGCCAATGGTGTCACCTACAATAGAGCAATAAAAATAAATAAAAAATTCTGTAAAAATAAAGTATCATGGACAATTGCTCTTACTTCTAGTTAGAGCAGGAAGAGGTGGCCCTATATCAGGCTGTTATTTTTGTCTGAGTCCCCACTGGGAAGATTTCAACTAATTTCCTTTTAAAATGGAAAGAGAAGAGGAAATATCCCTACTGGGGACACAGGGATTAAGAACTGACAGAGTTTATAACTCTAACCTACCCTATCTACCCATGAATTGGTGCTTACTCTGGCCAAAATTAGATCATATAAAGGTCCATTGTCTATGGGAGTCAGCAGGATACCACAGAGAATCTCATCTGTCTGATTTTGCTAGGTGGAGGAAATAGTGGCCAGCCATGTTGGATATTTTTATCCAACCATTGTTGGTTCCAAGCCTGCCCTGAAGGTCGCTGGCTACCCTTTCCCTACCTGCATGCATCTACCCAAAAACTGGTGATTAATCTGGCCAAAATTGGATCATATGAAGGTCCATTGTCTATGGGTGCCAGCAAGAGACCACAGACAATGTCAGCTGTCTGATTTGTGGGGGAATGGAGGAAATAGTGGTAAGCCATGTTGGATATTTTTGTCAAATCACTGTTGGTTCCAAGCCTTCCCTGAAGGTCACTGGCTACCATTTCCATTCACGCGTGCATTTACTAAAATATGCATGCTCAGATAACCTCATGTTTATGTCAGTGCAGGTGGGTCCTGGTTACCTCCTGCACTGAGTAGTCTAGGAGGGCATGAAAATTAATGTACATGGACATTTATGCGTTCCTTCAAAATTTTAAAAACTTTTTTGAAGACTGATCATTTCATTTTTTGGTTCACTGCCAGCAAGTTGTGTCTTACAACTCTTCAGAACACTGGTGATGAGATCTCTGCCCTGGCCACCTGCTTCACCCACATATCAGGACAAGTGTGTAAGAGTCTCATTTTCTCTGTTGGCTTTTTCATTCACCTCTTATGATGAAGATACATCAAGCAGGGCGAGGCACCAAGGCTGAAGAGCAAAGGTGGGGTATATTTTGCAGATTTCAATGTAGGAATTCCGAAGAAATTAAAGAAATTATGTGACTCAACATGCCAATCTTTACTGAAACTGAAATGTGATTTTTTGAGTGGACTAACCCTTAAAAAAAGCTATAAATAGTCCTGCTTCCTATTCCTAGGCAGCTTTATAGATTAATGTAGCAAACCTTTTTAGATAGCAATATATGATTATGACTTTTTGTGCTTCTTAGAGGGAACACTGAATGTTTTCACAGTGCAGGAATTGTTAATTTAAATCAGCCTGTATATTATAAAGTTCTGTTCACATTGAGTTTATGTACCTGTCAGATCATGTGTGTTTGGTGCAGAGTACCTCTTTTTCTAGATACATGTTTTACGGTAAATCAGCAGAACAGTTAGGCTGCTTCGCCCCTTGCTAAAGTAGCATAAGAACCAAAACACAAAGGGGCCACCTTGTACAATCACAATTAGCAGGTGATATTGATCAAATATGAAAAAGTGTGATCAAAATAAATTGATATCTCTATCTTTTAGCTACAAAGTAGATGTTAGATTACCATTTATATATTATTTTGATATATCTTGCTCTTAAAGGGATTTACCACTTTCAATGGAGACCACTGATTTAAACTTCTCCAACCATAGAACTCCCTCAAAAAGTGAAATGCTGAAGACCAATACACTTGTACTGACCTTCCTGCCTATGCTACATTGCATTACCACGCACTGTACTGCCCTCTACCTACTTTAATAATGGGCCATAAATGACCACTGTTACTGAAGGCCAGTGGTAAATCTACTGAATATAATTATATCCCCTGACTTTCCCAGAGGGCTGCACACAATATTCAAAATATGTAGTTCTACAGAAGTTTGCCAGAAACTGGGGACATACTACAGGTGTGGATGGGACTGATATAATACATGAGACTTGGCATGGTTCTGCCGGATGCCAACCTCTACCACATGGCCTGCCATTTGACACGGGTCCTGGATTAGTGTCGCCATGGCCCGCTTAAACAAGTACAAGTGGAGCAGATTCTAGCGGGGATCCCGCCGGAGTCGGTACTGTGGTGCCAAACAGATTTACCTTGCCGGATCTTAGACCACCCCACGATGGGAGGATATGTCTGAAGGCGTTCCGTGACTTCTCTATCACGCCAACGCCATCGCCACTCACCCCCAAAGTCTTTGGCCTTCAGTCCGGGACTCCAAGACTCAAGATTCCGGGAATTAAAATTGGTTGAACGTTCCCAGGCCTGTCATTTCATTGCCAATGGATGATGGATGACCAGACGGCAAATCGTTGATGATCTGGCTCTTGCGGGCCTATCTTTTTGGCAAAAGGTTCAACTTGCCCACTTCATTGGCTCTTTACCCCCTCCTAAGCCCTTTCAGAGACACCTTACTACCTTTGAACTATTATGTCTGAAACAAGCTCCAATACAGCATGCGGTCTCGCAGGCCTACCAATTGCTGATAGCCCCACCACAGGACTTCAAACTTCCTTATATCACCAGATGGGAACAAGAGTTAGGGCTCCAATTTACAGAGAAACAAGTGGACAGAATTCTTCTGTTCTCTTATAAAACTTCGATCTGTGCTAAATACCAGGAGGCTGGGTTTAAGGTGTTGACCCGGTGGTATCATACACCAGTGAAGATCAACAGAATGTTCCCCCAATGTTCAGATCTTTGTTGGAGATGTGGGGAGGACTCTGGTTCTCTTCTTCACATCTTTTGGTCCTGCTGCCTGCTGCAGTCCTATTTGACAGAGATCCACCGCATCATCCAAAAATTCACTGACCGGGAGTTACCGAGGGATCCTGTGTTCTTCCTTCTGCACCACCATGAGATTCAGAGCAAGGTTTACAGGAGATCCATCCTGCCTCTCCTGCTCACAGCAGCAAAAAGCTGCATCCCGCTGTTCTGGAAGCAGACACAGCCGCCGCCAGTTGCCGTCTGGTTGAAAAAAGTAGCCAAAATCAATGCGATGGAGAACTTGGTGGCCACAGCGAAGGGCCTTAGTGGGAAATGTCTTAAAAATTGTTTTATTGGCACGAGTTTATCTATTCAGAGGAGTACACAGATCTGGTGACTTAAATCCCCTAGTGTTTGGGACTATAATGCTGGCTCCACAGGCCTGGAAGGAGTTTTTGGCTGATGGACCCTTGCCCATACCCCCTCCCTTTTCCTCCCCCCCCACTTGTTTCTCTTTTGCTGCAAGGCTCCTTGGGTCTTTTCTGTTCTTTCTTTGTTCTTGTTAAATGGTGTATACCATGCAAAATGTCATGCAGGATACAGAGACTTCCTAGATCCTGACGCTCAAAGTCTGAACCTCATTTAAATGTTCACACCTTTATACGCAATGGATTTGTGATGCAGACTTATTATTGGAATTGTTCCTTGTTCTACACACCACGGTTGTGGTTTCTGTATTTACCGTGTGTTCTTTTTAAATAAAGTATTGAAAAAAATAATACAGGAGACTGGGTATATTCTATATAAGACTGCTACAGGTCACTGCTTTATCAACTAATGGTCCCTCACGCTGTACTGGTTGCTGGGGCACAAAAAACAATTGATACCAAAGGGCTGCATGTGGCTTTCAGGCCCAAAGTTGGGTATCAACACAAAAGAATAAGGTCTGTTGCCTGCCACTAGTGGTCAAGATGTTTCCTGACCTCTGTTGGTAGGGTACTTTATGTTTCCCTTCCCCTGTAGAAAATCAATTATCATTTGCTGTTATCGCAAACATTGGTAGGCCAGCTGTACTGGTTTTGCTTGGGCCGGTTTCCCATCAGCCCTTGGCTACTAGATTCAGATGATCTAGCCCAGAGGTCTCCAAATGTTCTAAGCAAAAGGGACAGTTTGCTGTGCTTTAGACCCTAGCAAGGCTGGACCATGGCAAGTGGGAATAAAAAATTCCTTGCCCCAGTGGGAGGTAACAATGCCCCATCGTTGGTGTAGGCAGGCCATACACGGTTTGAACCTCGACCGGTTCAGCAAGCTGAATGTAACAAGTTGATCGATTGATCAACTTGGGTATAAACAACATGCCGGGTTTTACCTTGGATTATCGCTAGCAACTGCTATAGCAATATTCACTGTCTTCGCCGGCGGGGACAGCTTCCCCCGCCCCCACCCCCTTGCCATGCAAAGACATTGGCCTGGCAGGAGGGGCCATTCCCACATCAACACTGTTTGTATTGAGGGGGATTACAAGCAAATTTATTTCCAGCAACCATGGGTTGAAGGAAAGGCATTTTCTCTGTGTATGGCCAGCTTTAGTGGGAGGAATAGTGCTCCATTGTTGGTGTCAGTGGGAGGAATAGTGCCCCATCGCTGCTGTCATTGAGAAGAATTGTGTCCCATTGTTAGTGTCAGTGGGAGGAATAGTGTCCCATCATTGGTGTCATTGGGAGGAATTGTACCCCATCAGTGTCAGTGGGAGGAAATATGCCCAATCATTGGTGTCAGTGGGAGGAATAGTGCTCCTTAGTTAGTGTCAGTTGCAGGAATTAGCCTCATAGTTGTGAGTCAGTGGATGGAATGTCATCATATGGTCTGGATAAAGGTAAGCAAAGAACCCTGGGATGCAGTTTGGAGACCACTGATCTAGCATCAGTACTGGGCTTCACTTACAAAGCTGGTGATTTCACATTTCTTGAGAGAAGGTCAAGGAGAGAACAACTGGAGCAGGTATCAACTTTCAAAATAAAGTGGAAAACCACTTTAAATATCCTGTGAGGGTTCACATACACCAAACTATTACAAAGAAGGCCAGTCAGACTATTTTTAGACATAATTGCCATAAAATCACCCCACAGACGATTTTGGGTAGCTTGGAAGGCCAGTATTGTAAGATAATGACTATGTAGCTTACAGCATACTTTGCCCGACGGACTTTTCGACGGACTTTATAACGGACTTTCCGAATGAACGGACTTGCCTACACACGATCAACCAAAGTACGACGGATTCGTACATGATGACGTACGACCGGACTAAAACAAGGAAGTTCGTAGCCAGTAGCCAATAGCTGCCCTAGCGTGGGTTTTTGTCCGTCGGACTAGCATACAGACGAGCGGACTTTTCGACCGGACTCGAGTCCGTCAGATAGATTTGAAACATGTTTCAAATTTAAGTCCATCAAACTTTTGAGAAAACAAAGTCCGCTGGAGCCCACACACGATCGAATTGCCCGACGAAATCCGGTAGGCAGGACCAAGTAAAGTCCGATCGTGTGTACGCGGCATAAGGCTTAGTCAGTTTTGGACACAGCAGGTCACCATTAAGATTTCAGCAAATACACAGTAAAATATGCAAAGTATTTTTTACACCACTGTTTCTATAGTGATGTAGGAATAATTGTTATTAAATTCAAGGCAGCACACCCATCTTGGGGGAATGATTATGCATAAATGATTCCCAGTCTCTTCTTTATCTGCGGCTACACAAATAGGAGGGAAAAAAAGACATGCAGTTCTATGCATTGTGGAATAGTGCACCGAACGCCTTATGTGCCCATAGGAGGAGCAAAGCAGCCCAAAATATGAAATTCCCTCCAGACCATTACTGCCAGGAATATTGTAATTAAAATGTCTATGTAGAAAAGGTTTTACATTTTTTCATTTTGGCCTTTGGATAAACTATACACAGAGTGGTGGATAAGGGATCGGGTATGAAAAAGACAGATATGTTTAGATTGTAGCTGTCGATTGTATATTTGATCATTGTTTCATGTATTCTTTCCAAGGACTTGTTTGAGGAGTGCGCAGGTCTTCAGTACAATAAAATACAGTATACACATTCTTTCCTGTCTTTCTAAGGAGGATTCAGCTCTGCAACGCCTTGTAATTTCACTGTTATCTGTAATACTTAGATGGATAAAAATATCAAACCTGGTCAAGCAAATTTAGATCAGCCATTCGCAACCAGTGATCCATGGAACCCTAAGGTTCCTCCAGAGGTGTCTAGGGGTTCCTTGAGCTGTGGCTGATTTGCGTTCCATATGATGGTGAATGCATAAGCTCCAGGACCAATGCCACTTGGCAAAGCCAGCAGCATGACAGCAATTATGTAGGCTTTCCATAAAAGTGTCATTCCGACCACTGCTGTAGGGTTGCATTCTTTCCACTGAACATCAATATAAGGGACATCTATTTCCATTGACCCCCCCCCCCCCCCCAATGAATTGGTTTTAGCAAGGGTTTCCCAAGATATGAAAATTATTTTAGGGGTTCCTTACTAAGGCTGGCAATAGACCAAGCAAATTTCTTTCCAGCAACCACGGCCATTGTTGACAGGGGAATCCCTCCCTTGGAACCATTGTGTTCTCCTGGCGGGGACTTGCTATAAAAGCCGCTAGCAATAATCGCATGCAAAATCCAGCAAGCTGCTTGTACCCAAGTTGATTATTCAACTTGGGTACAATTTAGCCTGCCCATACATAGTTTGAATCTCGGCTGGTTCCTGTTCAACTGGCCGAGATTCGAACCTTCTATGGGTGCTTCTTTTAGAATAATCAATTTGTCTGCCCCAAGTGTAGTAGATTGTTGGAGTGATAACACTGTAGAAGCCTGTATAAGTTCTGTCCAGGCCCACACATAAATAAGCAGCACTGTAATACTAGTATATACCATGGCGACCCATCCACTAGGGGCGCATGGGTGCTGCCCACCCCCTATCCATGCGTCCGGCCCCCTGATCTACATGCAGGGGCGCCGGATGCATGGATTCCAATGTTTTTTTTCTTTTGAAGAATGTGATTAGAGCCAGAGGCTCCAATAGGCTAAAAAAGGGTGGTCTCGGGGAGCAGAACAGAGCACTGCATTCTAAGCCCACCCAGTTGTATTACAATAGCGAATGAATATTCGCTATTTCGCTATTGTAACACTGAATCTCCTACCGGCCATTCAGGAAGCGGGTTATGAGACCTGTCACCCTATTAGGCGAAAGGAGATCCTATCAAATTGAGCGGCAGGAGACGCACGGCGCACGGAGGAGAGAGAGAAGACGCATGCAGGGGAATCGAGCAACAAACAAGCAGCCCAGAGAGAAGCCACCCGCTTGCCATGCTGCCCGCCCGCCATGCTGCCTGCGAGATGGGTTGCCGCCCATGACCCCCCGTGACCCGGCCAGCCGACTGACCATGGGGGGCTGCTGTCCGTGAAGGGGGGGGGGGGGGTGGCGTGGCAGGTGGATTGTTTGCCGCTCCTTCAAAATAAGAAAACACCAGCCGCCACTGGTATATACACTGTATACATTTATTGTATGAAATTATTATAATGGCACACGTAATGCAAAATTTTTATGGAGAAGAAGCATTTTCTAAAACTATCAGTATACACGGACATCTAGCCTTCATGAGCTTTGAACACATTTAGGTCCTCATTTTACTTGAATTCTAATTTCCAACCTTAACATAAAACACATTTTTATTAGAGAGAGGAATGATTAGAACGTGTGAACTTTTTATTGCTGTCCATATGGGCCGTCCTCTACCATTGACAAGTACCCCCTGCATTACTTGTTCTGGTGTCACAGGGACAGGAAGTGAGGGGTAATCTACCAAATGGCATTACACAGGGGAAATAAAAACCTAGAGGTACAAGAGCAACCCACCAAATGTTGAGAGACCACGAGGAAGTGATTTCATCACATGAGTTTAAAAGGACAAGCCAACACGGTTTTAGAGGTTCTAACAGGTTTCCTTCATCAGGGGTTGAAAAATTGCTGTTATGAATCTTGATGGTCTTGGTCCTGAATAGGTTAAAAATGATAAAGAACAGTGACTCAGTATTGATCTTCAGCCCTGAAAAAGAGAGACATCCACGACACATGCTTGTCTCATTTTATAAGATCAGCTCCCTATGGTCTCTCAGTATTTGGTCTGGTGCACTGGCTTGGATTTACCCTTAAAGGACCCCTAGAGGCCTCCTGTTGTTGCTGTGCTACCAACTATACCAACTAGTGCCCTTGTACACTTAAGTATAATTTATACCTTGACTGTGATATCAATATACACCTCCAACCTCCAACCTCAATCCCCCAAAAATAAAAAAATAACAGACATTTTAACCTTTCCTACTCAACCCAAAACTAAAAACAATTGGGCTTGAGTTAAAGTGTTACTAAACCCAGGACCCTGCATTCACTATATCTGGTCTCCCACAGAACATGGAAATGCAATTATTTTAGTAAATATAAACTGCTAAATACCCTTCCTCATCAGCAGTATAGAGCAGTCTTGTGACTGCTATCAGTGTCCAACCGAGCACTGGTTAAAGCTTGTAGGAGGAGTTTTCATTCTACTTTGACTGTCCTATGAGGCTGCAGGACCCCTCTGTCTAGACAGTGCTGATTGGCCCTGTGCTGATCACATGCACCCTCCCAAGAAAAAAAAAACTCTCTAGCAATACACACCAAAATGTGCAGAGTGACTCCAAGGCTCTGTACTATCAGCAGATGGATTGGGGACTGTGGAAAAAGGGGAGGATTGGAGAACACAGGATCAAACAGCCTTTTTACACAATACGGGGGATTAACTCCTTAGGTTCCACAGTGAGTATAACAAGCATGCTTTACTGCATATACAGACTGATTTTACTGTTGTGGGTTTAAGCTTTCATTTGGCCATAAGGCTTGCAACCACGAAGAACCAGTTTCCATCATTTTCTATAATGCTGCACACCTCATGCATTGACTATACATCATTAAAAGGGAAACTGCTGCAGTTACTGAAACATGTAGAGGTGTTTGATATTTTAGTATTATTCTCAACATAATAGTAGTGTAATATTTATAAAGAGTTTCTAAATCCAAAAACAAAGAGTAAAAAAAGTAATATATTGTAACTTACCCATTCTTAGATTTGGTGGCTTAATTTTTTTTTTCATTTTTCAGGCTTTTTTCTCTTCATTTTCAATTGGTGATCTTGCATATAACACACTTCCTGACCCCTCATGTCTACATTATTTTCTACAGTTTATCTATGGAGGAAGTCATAGATAACACACAGGGTGGACTTCAAACATGCCTGCCTTTGTGGTCATCTCCATTACATGGTGGATGGATGGGACTAGTAATTACCACAAAAATTCAAGATTGCTTTATGCTGCCACGTTAGCCCTCAGGAAGTAACATTAACATTGCATTTCTGAAATAAATCAACAGGTACTTTATGTACTTACTGAAAATGTTCTTATCCTGAAAAATAAACTAGTACAACCATCACATGTAGGGACCAGTAAGCCGCAATATATTACATTTTTGTTTTTAGGTTTGTATATGCACGTTAAATCCCTGCAGAACAAGGGACAACCATTGTGCTAACACTCAACTGCAACCAGTGACAATACTGCTGTACACTGTTATGTTCCCAGTTCATAATGGAATGATAGCATAGGAATTGTTCCCGTTGTCTGCTCCTACCATCTGCAGCTCATAGTACAGAGACCATGAACAACATATGTTGAAGAAAATCTTCTACCATACATGAAGATTTTCTGAAGAGCTCCAATGTCTTAGTGAATCCTTTATTATGTACATTCTTAGCAAATCACTGGCTCGTAAACTGTCTCACCGGGACATCTTGCCAAACTGTAACCCTGCTGTCCTCGCGCCTCTGCACTGCGTGGATGAGGCGGTTTGCAATCTTGTTGATTATACAGTGTGATCTGTGTGTGTGTGCCTGCGTGTCTGGACAAAAGTGACATGTTTACAATTTATCTGTATATATTGTATCTCCTGAAAGAACAATCTGTGATTGTGCGTTTTCAGTAGTGTTGTGTCCAAGATGTAATTTGTTTTCTGTACATTACGGATTAAAAAAAATAAAAATGAATGGAAAGAAACAATTTCTATATATCTCATCTTTTCCTTTTTTGCATAGTTACATATTACATAGTTACATAGTTACATAGTAGGCGAGGTTGAAAAAAGACCATCAAGTCCAACCTATGTGTGTGATTATATGTCAGTATTACCTTGTATATCCCTGTATGTTGCGGTCGTTCAGGTGCTTATCTAATAGTTTTTTTTACACTATCGATGCCCCCTGCTGAAACCACCGCCCATGGAAGGGAATTCAACATCCTAACCGCTCTTACAGTAAAGAACCCTCTACGTAGTTTAAGGTTAAACCTCTTTTCTTCTAATTTTAGTGAATGGCTATGAGTCTTATTAAATTCACGCAGAAAAGTTTTATCCCTATTGTGGGGTCACCAGTACGGTATTTGTAAATTGAAATCATATCCCCTCTCAAGCGTCTCTTCTCCAGAGAAAATAAGTTCAGTGCTTTTTTTTATAGAAATGCTTTTTTTTTTTTTTACAGAAAACCTTTTATTGTTTTAAAGCCCAATTCCAGGCATTTAATTTTCATTAAAATAAGCCCCCTCACAAGTTAAAGTGTTACTAAACCCAGGAACTTGCATTCACTATATCTGGTCTCCCACAGTACACAGAACATGGAAATGCAATTATTTTAGTAAATATAAACTGCTAAATACCTTTTCTCATCAGCAGTATATAGCAGTCTTGTGACTTCTATAAGTGTCTGGTTAAAGCTTGTAGGAGGAGTTTTCATTCTCTCCTAATGGTCCGACGAGGCTGCAGGACCCCTGACCTTCTGAATGGATAGTGCTGATTGGCCCTCCCAAGAAAGAAAAAACCTCTCTAGCAATACACACCAAACTGAGCATGTGTAGAGTATCTCCAAAGACTGTATTATCTGCAGATAGATTGGGAACAGTAAAAGAAGGGGAGGAGCAGAGAAGACAGGAACAAACAGCCTTTTAACTCAATGCAGATGATTAACCCCTTAGGTTCCACAGTGAGTATAACAAGCTTGCTTTATTGCATATACAGACTGATTTTACTGTTGTGAGTTTAGTAACACTTTAAACCACAATGAGGCATAGGCTGCAATACTCATGTCAATTTTGGAGCCACCCCCTGCAGTACCTCTATTGTGCCACAAGATGTCCTCTGTCTTTCCAGTAGAATGACACCTAGCAGAAGACTAAGGGCATGTTTTAAATCAGGGGTCTTAAAACTACGGCCCTCCAGTTGTTCAGGAGCTACAATTCCCATCATGCCCAGTCATGTCTGTGAATGTCAGAGTTTTACAATGCCTCATGGAATGCGTAGTTCAGCAACAGCTGGAGGGCCGTAGTTTGGAGACCCCTGTTTTAAATGATGGGGTTTCATGGGCCTGCCCCCTAATAGCACATTACAATGGCACCCTTCATTTATTGTCTGAAATTATTCTGTGCACCAGTTATATATATGCAAAAGCTGCAAGCAAAAAAAAAAAAAAATCCATGAATTAAATATAAATGTGCTGAGCTATACTCAGTCATTATTACTTAATAAATGACTCACATTAGTGTATCAAACACATACAATCCACAACAATGATTACTAAAAAATGTCCACATGTGAATCGGTGATCAAGTCTATACATATATTGGATCCAGTGAAATAAAGCTTCAAGCAAGTACAGAAGAGGTGTGAAAATAGGAACCTCCACCGGAATGCTCTTTGAGCACACGCTTACCTCAATACATTGACCCTCCATATGATCATTGAGATCTACACCAGCCTTTTTTAACCAGGGTGCCTTCAAGGTTCTTTAGGGGTGCCTTGGCAAAATGCCTAGAAATTGCCCAAAATTTGTATACAAGCCTGTGGGTAGAACAAGCCTACTTTTTAGTTACACAAAGCCACAGGTTTTCATTGTGCACCATTACAACCTTCTAGCTGTCAGCATCCTAAAGACCAATGACTTCATTGGTTGATAATGAGGACTTTGGGCACCTGCACAGCATCCTTGCTTGACCCTCTCCTTCTCCATCAGCTCCGGGGTCACATTAGCTGAATGAGATATAGAAAATGAAGGGAGAAGAGAGACATTAGAATACTAATCAGTACCAGTGCAAAGGTGTATTTACTTTGTAAGACTAAATCACCTAGAACGTTGGGTGTCCTACATGTGTGGATGCTGCTTCATTGTGTAAAACTTTGTTTCGTTTTTGACATTTTAGAAATGGGTGTCTCAAGATTGTGGAGAATTTTAAAGGGTACCTTGACTGAAAAAAGGTTGAGAAACACTGATCTTCACTTCAACTAGCTGGTTTCTCCTCAAAGGTCCTGCTATCCTCCCCAAGGTTCCAGTAATCAAAGTTTAGGTGGTAGGCAGGTGGATCAGTGCAGGTCAATATTCAAGACAATAAAGTCTGGTATAGTGCCCACTGCGATATTTGTTGATAAAACCCAAATAAAGTAACACTTACGTGATAAAAAAAGATTTACCACATGTATCACTTTAAAAATCGTTTTCTAGTGCTGATGGGGTGGATGACCCCATCAGCACTAGATGAGCTCCATGTAGCCATTCCCAGGCCACTCCCTACGCATTTCATCATGCTGACATCATCGTGGACTCCAGGCTGAGATGTGCAGAGAGAGTGATATTTACGCATAAGATAACATCAAAATGGGCTTCAGAAGTCACTTTGTTTAAAAATATTTTCATGTACACCACAACAGGGGACCCCAGGGGTATTAAATTTGGGCCATAAAAAAACTGCTAGACATTGGCGCAGTGGTAACTTTAAAAGAGCTTTATCCAAAGGAGAAATGTTATGGATTTATATATATTCATCCTTAATGTATTAACCACTTCCCGCCTGGCCTATAGCAGAATGACGGCCGGGCGGTGGTTCAGTTATCCTGACTGGGTGTCATATGACGTCCAGCAGTAAAACAGCCTCCGGACGCCCGCGGGTGCACGCATCGCGGCGATCGGTGGAGTGGTGTGTCAGTCTGACACACCTCTCCACCAATCTTGGTAAAGAGCCTCCAGCGGAGGCTCTTAACCACGTGATCAGCCGTGTCCAATCACGGCTGATCACGATGTCAATAGAAAAAGCCGTTGATCGGATTTTCCTCACTCGCGTCTGACAGACGCGAGTAGAGGCGAGCCGATCGGCGGCTCTCCTGACAGGGGGGATCTGCACTGATTGTTTACCAGTGCAGCCCCCCCTCGGATCCCACACTAGACCACCAGGGAAGCCGCCAGGACCACCAGGGAAGGGGGCAACATGTGAATGGCCAGGTATGTACCCCATGGCCATCCACATGTGCAAATTAGATGGGCATTGACTGGCACCATTATATATCAGTGATGCCCAGCAATGCAACCCATCAGTGCCACCAATCAGTGTAATCAGTGCCACCTGTCAGTGCCCATCCGTACCCATCAGTGCCCACCTGTCAGTGCCCATCAGTGCCACCCATAAGTACCCATCAATGCCACCTACGAGTGTCCATCAGTGCCGCCTACGAGTGCCCATCAGTGCCACCTATCAGTGCCTATCAGTGTCCATCAGCGCCACCTCATTGGTGCCACCTCATCGGTGCCCATCAGTGCCCGTCAGTGCAGCCATATCAGTGCCCATCATTGAAGAAGAAAACTTACTTATTTACAAAAATTTTTAACAGAAACAAAGAAAAACTTGTTTTTTTTCAAAATATTCGGTCTTTTTTTTATTTGTTGCGCAATAAATAAAAACCACATAGGTGATCAAATACCACCAAAATAAAGCTCTATTTGTGGGAACAAAATGATAAAAAATTTGTTTGAGTACAGTGTTGTATAACCACGCAATTGTCATTCAAATTGCGACAGCGCTGAAAGCTGAAAATTTGCCTGGGCAGGAAGGTGTCTAAGTGCCTGGTATTAAAGTGGTTAAAGAAGAGAGCAGCATCAAGGTCATCACTGCTCCCTGCATCAGCAGAGAAATGCCCCAGGCTAGAGAAGAGGCTAATAGGAAGAGGACCCAGTGTGCCATGTGGCTGACCTGAAGACAACTGAACAAGGTAAGTATAAAAGTAAATAAAGCAAAACATACACCATGGGGGACCTGGGCTTGGAGTTTAAAGGAAATCTCTCTGGTGAGAAATGTAAGGATTTTATTGATGATCTTGTCTTGAAAATGGCAACTTATTAAGCCCACTGGTTTAATAAGTTTTACGTTTTTGACCCCCAAGAAATATACAGATCAGAAGTGTCAGATCAAAGTCAAATCTCTTTATCTGAGTACTTGATCTGGGTCAATGACTGACATTATTTAGCTAAGGATGTTCAGACTGACAGTCAGACATCTAGCATTTGCAGGAGGAAAGGTGAGCAATCAAAGCCTTAATGCTGTTAGAGGTGCAGGCTGCAGGGATACCAGTCCCATCCAGGTTTTACTGCTTATTGACCCCAAATGTGTATTTGGAGCAGGAATTCAAACAGTTAGGCTCCCTGCACACTAGACACGCAAAAACTGCTGATAACAAAAAGCTGGTTAAAAACGCTAATATTTAGCATTTTTGCAGTGTTTAGGAGCGGTAGCATTTTTGTTAAGGAGCGAGTGGCCCGCCGGCGTCCTTAACAACCAGTGAATAGTTGGTCGTTAAGGGGCAGGTTCCCCACTGACAGCTAAATAAAAGCTAAACAACTGCCAGCAAGAAAAAAATTGAAAAAAACAAAACAGTGTCCCCCCCCCAATCCATACCAGGCCGTTTCAGGTCTGGTATAGATTTTAAGGGGAATTCCATGCCAAAAATGTTTTAAATAATAGGTGTGGGGTCCCCCAAAATCCATACCAGACCCTTATCCGAGCATGCAGCCTGGCAGGCCAGAAAAGGGGGGGCGGGGACGAGTGAGTGCCCTCCCGTCCCCCTCCTGAACCATATCAGGCTACATGCCCTCAACATGGGGAGGGTGCTTTGGGGTAGAGGGGCTCCCCAACGCAAAGCACCTTATCCCCATGTTGAGGAGGACAAGGGCCTCTTCCCCACAACCTTGGATGGAGGTTGTGGGGGTCTGTGGGCAGGGGGCTAATTGGAATCTGGAAGCTCCCTCCTATGTGAATGAGTATTTGGTACATAGTACGATAAAATTAAATGATAAAGCTGATTTTTCTGCACAGACATAGTTCTGTTATTGCTAATCATATTGGGTACAAAGTTTACAATCAGTAATAAACTCAAAATCAAAAATGTAATGTAAATAAGCTTGCCAATCCACCAATGTGGTGACTGCATTATTTTTTTAAGCATTTTTTCCTCTGTTTTCACCTGGTGATCTAGCCAGTAACCCACCATCTGTATTGGGGTGCCCCAACTGATGAAGGAGCTCAGGGCACCTTTGGATAACAGTGTTGTTGATCTGGGGGAAGGGGATTATTAAATGTACTTAGCAGTAGATTCACTAACAAATTGAAGCCAAACTCCATTTTTTTCCTTTGGGATAACTGCTACTATTTGCAGGACAGCTTGTTCTGTTGAAAAACAGATTTACTGGCAGGATCACCAGGTGAAAATAAAAGAAAGCCTCCAAAAGGAAACATAATGCAGCCATCACATTCAAGAATTGGTAAGCTGCAATGTAATAAATGTTTGCTTTTGGTTTAATACCTCCTTAAAGAGGTTGTAAACCCTAAAAAAACACCCCTGTAAGACAAAGGCTTAATGAGCTAGTATGCGTGGAATACCAGCTCATTATGAAATACTTACCATAGATGAAAGCTGTTGCAGCGCCCCACACACCGCTGTGACCAAAGACACGTCTCCCGGAGTTATTTCTGGGTTCGCATGCTACGGCGCTGTGATTGGTCGAAGCCACGATGACGTCACTCCGCCAGTCACGGCATGGCTGCTGAAGAAACAGCACAAGTGACCCTTTTCTTCAGTGCGCATGCGCCGATAACGTCGGCGCAAGCGTATATGGTAAATATCCCCAGGTAAGCCTTATTACAGGCTTACCTGTAGGTACAAGTGGTGTAACTAGGTTTACAACCATTTTAAAGTGGTAGTAAACTTAAAAAAAAAAACACTTCCTGCAAATTAATGTCATAATGTGCTAGTATGTATCGCATACTAGCACATTATGAAAGACTTACCTGAAAACAAAGACTTCCAGCAACGCACTGTCACCACTGACAGGGCTTCCATCTTTACCCGGTCTTCCTTTCAGATTCATGGGCAGCCGCCGTTTGACTGGGCGAGCCACGATGACGTCACTCCGGTGCATGCGCACGGGTGTCACAGCCATGGCACAGCTCTCTCTATGGACGGCACGCTGTCCATTAAGAGCACAGTGTGCACGCGCCATTGATATCATTGGCACTGCTAAAGTAAATATCTCCTACATGGCACACGTTTTGGAGATATTTACTGTACCTACAGGTGTCTTATTATAGGCTTACCTGTAGGTGTATATTTAAAGCAGAGATCCACCCAAACATGGAACGTCCACTTTAAGTACTTGTGACCCGACATGTCACATTTGGCATGTCATTTTTTTGGGGGCAGTGGGTACCTAGTTTTCACAGATACCCAGCTCCCACTTCCTCTCCTAGCGCCGCGGCCCCGAGCGGAAGTTCACCTCTCCCCCCTCCCTCCCTGCAATCTTCTGGGACATGTCACAGGTCCCAGAAGATTGTCCGGCCACTCACAACGCACAGTGCGGCTCATGCAAGCGCAGTGCGCGCCCAGCTGTGAAGCCACAGCCGGGCGCCCACACTTGCAATCACGGCGCCACAGAGAGGAGGGGGAGAGAAGCAAGGCTTTGGGCGGCCACATCACTGGATCGTGGGACAGGGGAGTGTCTGTTTATTAAAAGTCAGCAGCTACACTTTTTGTAGCTGCTGACTTTTAAATGGGTGGAACTCCGCTTAAAAAAAAGCCTTTACTACCACTTTAGGTGTTTACAGCTTTCATGCAAACTGCTGTGCCAGACTGAGCAAACAGCAGCTCCACCTTGTGACCAGTTATGATTACTGCATACAAAACCAATTTCAGTTTCTAGGACCTGACATTATTTTAATAGTGCAAAAACCTTGCAAATCCTGCAATGCTGTATGAATACAGCTGGCACCATTTAGAAAACTCCCCTAATGGGAAAAACTAGTGAACATTCAAATTTGCCCCCTCATGTATAAAATATCTGAAAATTAAATTGGTTTACCTGTAAAACCCTTTTCTTGGATTACATCACAGGACATATAGGACTTCATATTCATGAGCACTTGGTTTATGCTGCCGCTTTCAAATGAAAGGACACTGGCCAAAAATAGTCAGGAATCCCCACCCAGGCATACTCCTTCCAAGCTCAGCTAAGCCTCAGTTTTGTAGCAAGTAATGAGGAACAGACAAGAGGGAAGGCATCTCCTGGAATGTACTCCAAGAGAAGGAACCTTGCAAGGACCCTCACAGAACAATCAGGAACTTAGACTGTTGGAAAAAAAATGTAGACTTCAGATAAACTCGAATATATTGATCAACATCCTCCAGCAAAGCCCCTTCTCATTAGGATTAGCACACAAAGGTGGTAACGCAATGTCCTGGTTCAAGTGAAAGGAAGAAACCACCTTAGGTAAGAAAGAGGACTGAGGCCTCAACAGCACCTTATCCTGGTGATGAAACAGGAAAGGTTTCTTGCAGGAAAGGGCAAGCAAAAAGACAACCTTATGTGTAAGAAGCGACAAGGGAATCTATCAGAGAGGTTCAAAAGGAGAAGTCCCACAGAGACCCGCAGAGACAAGGGATGCTGTTCAAGCAGAACAATCCATGTAACACCCTGCAGAAAGGCTTTTACCAAGGAATGAGATGTGATGGTTCTCTGAAACAAAATGGCCAAGGCTGAAATCTGTCCCTTGATGGTACCACACCAGGTGAAAAAGGCTCTCCACAAATGATGGTACACCTTTCTGAAGGTTGACTTCCTTGCTTTAAAGCTGAAGTACAACCAAAACTCGTTTGGCTGTACTTCTCCTGTGGATCACAGGAGTGCAATTCGTTTTGCACTCCTGTGACCAATTTTTAGGAGAGAGCGGGCTGAAGTCTGCTCTCTGCTGACGTCACAGAGTCGGTCCAGGCTCGGACACAGGCCCAGACTGGGAGAAAAAATAGACCCGGGCATTTTTGACTGAGCAGCCCACAGCATATTTACCGGCCCCTTTCCCAATCTCCATCCTAATGGAGGCGAGGGGGACCAGGAATGAGCACGGGGGGGGGTCGGAGAGCACAAGGGGATGGCAGAGAGCATAGGGGGGTCTGGCGAGCGTGGGGGAGTGAAGGGCATTGTCGGGGGGGCATGTGGGGGGGGGGGGCTGGAGAGCATAATAGGGCCGGAGAGCATGGGTGGCAGAGAGCACGGGGGGGCGCCTGGGAGCACGGGGTGGATAGCACTGGCGGGGGGAGTCTAAGAGCACAGGACAGGGGGCCTGAGAGCACTAGGGTGCTGAAGAGCATGGGAGGAAGCTGAGGGCACACGGGGCGAGCTGAGAGCATGGGGGGGCAAAGAGCACAGGGGGGTGGGGAGCCGGACATCACAGGGGGGCTGGAGAGCACTGGGGGAAGTCAGAGAGCGCTGGGGGGGGTGGACAGCACATGGGTGGGGGGGGGACTGAGAGCATGGGGAGCTGGGGAGCACAGGGGGGGAGAGCACTATGGGGGGGTGAAAAGCACATGGGGGGAGCTGAGAGCACGGGGGGGCTGAGAGTATGGGGGGAGCTGAGAGCACTGTGGGGACCCTGAGAGCATGGGGGGGAGTTGAGAGCACAGGGGGGGACTGAGAGCATGGGGGGAGCTGAGTGCACTGGGTGGAACCTGAGAGCATGGGGGAGCTTAGATCACGGAGGGGTGCCTTAGAGCACTGGGGGAGCCAGAGAGCATAGGGGCGGGGACTGAGAGTATGGGGGGAGCTGAGAGCACTGTGGGGACCCTGAGAGCATGGGGGGAGTTGAGAGCACGGGGGGAGTCTGAGAGCATGGGGGGGAGCTGAGAGCATGGGGGGTCTGAGAGCACTGGGGGGGAGCCTGAGAGCATAGGGGAGAGCTGTGAACACTGGGGGGCCGGAGAGCACTGGGGGGGCTGGACCATTGGAGAGCGGGGGGGGGGAGAGCACAGGGGGGCTGGAGAGCACTGGGGGGGTGGAGAGCATATGGGGGGGACCTAGGAGCGCAGGGGGGTCAGAGAGAACTGGGGGGGGGTGGAGAGCACAGGAGGGGCAGCAGAGAGTAGCTGAATTGAAGGATATAGAAGAATCAATCTCTCCATTTTCCTCCTGCAACCTCTGAATGCATGCGGGAGAGAGGAGGAGAAAAGGCTGCAGGAGGAAGATAGAGAGATTGATTCTGCAATGCAGCCGCCCCGCCATTCCTCCTATTTAGGCACACAGGAAGCTTACCTTCTTTCTGGTCCGGTGTCTCCTCCAGATCCCCTCCCGCGCCATGGTCACAGATCACCTCCCGCGCCATGGTCGCAGATCACCTGACCTGTAGTATCCGCCCCCCCCCGGTCTGGCGGCAGAACAGAACTCGGCCGCGGAGAGGCCAGGTGAGCGGCGCGGGCTCAAAGAGCAGCCCAGCTACTTTGGCCTTACCAGGACATGTGGCCTGGCAGCCCCGGCCCACTAGGCAAGTGCCCGGTGTGCCCTATGGCCAGTCCGGGCCTGCTCGGACATTATCAAAACCATAGAGTCGGGATTCGCCCAGATCGCTGGACTGGCACCCGGCTCAGAGCCTGAGCCGGCTGCTCCCTCTACAGCCCAGTGCTCCAGTGAACGCTGGGTTGGGCAGAGCAGAGAGCCGCTGACTGACAGTCAGCGGCTCTCTGCTCATGGAGCTGTGAGAACTGAGCGATTGGCGGTGTTTGATCGCTCGGTTCTTAGTGTTAGAGGCGCCGGGGGACAGATGCAGCATCTTTTAAGGAGGGTAGGGGTAAGTGAGTTATAGACACCCCTGTATCTCAGGACTTTGGCTTTAATAGCCATGGAGTCAAAACCAGCAACCATAAAGCAGGATAAACAAACACCCCTGTATCAGCCTGACAAGTTTCCACTCCAGGAATGTCAACAGTGGAGAGAATCGGAACACAAAGTTCTCCACAAGACAAGATCAGTTCTGCTTGGTCTTTAGGTCTTCCTGAGAAGCACAACTTCTTGTCCCTCCTTGATGGTTGATGTATGCAACGGACATGGCATTGTCTGACTGCACCCTGATGGGGAGACCTCGAAGGTAGACAGGCTAGTGTAGGAGAGCCAGCTGAATCACCTGATGCTCCAGGATTGTTGATCAGCAACTTCCACTCGTATGATGACCATGTCCTCTGAATCTGGAGGCTCTCCAGAACACCTGAATCCTCTCATGATCCAGTGCTGTCCCCAGCTGCAGTGCAACTGCTCCCTCTTCCTGATTTCACAGGAGACTCTGAGAGCAGCGGGAGCCATAGGTTCCTGCTGCTGTCAGACAAGTCCTTTGAGGAAAGAGTAGGGGGTGTATTTAAGCTTTGCTGTGTGTCTATGGATGCACACAGCCAGGCTTGGGACAATGCTCACACGGGTGCTCTCATAGAGTGCCAGCAGCATAGTTGCCAACATTCTGAAAAAATGTATAGGGACACTTTTTTGTCTGTAGGTGGAGTATTATTTTAATTAGGGGGTGGGGCATTCATTTGTAGGTGTGGCCTAGATTGAGTGCAAAAATGTGGCACGCTCTGAGTGAAAAATGGGCATGGTTAAACTATGATAAATATTGGGCATGGCCTAAAGGGGGGGGGGGGGGGGGGTGTTGGTTAAATGAGTGAGTCTGAAATGAAAGAGGGCTGGAGAGAGAAGGAAGAGAGGGATGAAGGGAAAGAGAACGAAGGGGGGTGGGGGGGAGAGAGAGATGCAACATAAAATAGGAGATGGTCAGAGACTGCAGACATGATACATGGGATGGTCAGAGACTGCAGACATGATACAGGAAATGGTCAGAGACAGCAGACATGATACAGGAGATGGTCAGAGACTGCAGACATGATACAAGAGATGGTCAGAGACCGCAGACATGATACAGGAGATGGTCAGAGACGGCGGACATACTACAGGAGATGGTCAGAGACTGCGGACATACTACAGGAGACGGTCAGAGACTGCGGACATACTACAGGAGACGGTCAGAGACTGCGGACATACTACAGGAGATGGTCAGAGACTGCAGACATGTTACAGGAGATGGTCAGAGACCGCAGACATGATACAGGAGATGGTCAGAGACTGCAGACATGATACAGGAGATGGTCAGAGACTGCGGAAAATACTACAGGAGACGGTCAGAGACTGTGGACATGGTAGAGATAGTAAATGACTGGGGACACAGCTGACAGCAGAGGCTTCTTACATGGCCATAACTGTGTACAATGTTCTGTGTATGGGGTGAGTTAAGTACACTACACAGGTGAGTGAGAGTGAGTATTTGAAAACCTGCACCTCGCCCACCCTCCCTCACAAAAATAAACAGAGACAAACAACCCACCTATTGTGTGATTTTCCACAGACATTCACATACCCCCCAGCTTTTTGAGATGGGAAAGAGGGACACCTACTAGGAAAATATGTAGGCATAGGACACACCCCCTGCCATGCTCCCTTAAAGGAGAATTATACAAAAAAATTATTAGTTAAGCCCACAAATTCTTTTATTACCACTATTATTCAATTATTCTGTTTTTTGAAATTTACAAAATGCAGCAATTTAGAAATTGGATGCACTGGGAAACACTTTTCAAAGATAAAAAGTGCATTTTATATACTATATATATAACTATATCGATCAGACCAAAATGAGGGATAAATGAATAGGAAAGAGGGACAGAGGGACATTGTTCCAAATCAGGGACAGTCCCTCGAAATCAGGGACAGACATATGAGTGCTGCCAGCATTGCTGCAGAGGTTGAAGGGGGGGGGGGGGGGGTCAGCCTGTCAGTGCTCAGACCATACACTGCACACTGCATCAAATTGGGCTGCATGGCTGTTGTCCCAGGAGGAAGCCTCTTCTAAAGATGATGCACAAGAAAGTCCACAAACAGTTTTGCTGAAGACAAGCAGACTAAGGACATGGATTACTGGAACCATGTCCTGCGGTCTGATGAAACCAAGATAAACGTATTTGGTTCAGATGGTGTCAAGCGTGTGTGGCGGCAACCAGGTGAGGAGTACAAAGACAAATGTGTCTTGCCTACAGTCAAGCATGGTGGTGGGAATGTCATGGTCTGGGACTGCATGAGTGCTGCTGGCACTGGGGAGCTACAGTTCATTGAGGGAACCCTGAATGTCAACTATACTGTGACATACTGAAGCAGAGCATGAACCCCTCCCTTCGGAGACTGGGCCACAGGGCAGTGTTCCAACATGATAACGACCCCAAACACACCTACAAGACGACCACTGCCTTGCTAAAGAAGCTGAGGGTAAAGGTGATGGACTGGCCAAGCCTGTCTCCAGATCTAAACCCTATTGAGCATCTGTGGGGCATCCTCAAGCGGAAGGTTGAGGAGCACTAGGTCTCTAACATCCACCAGCTCTGTGATGTCTTCATGGAGGAGTGGAAAAGGACTCCATTAGCAACCTGTGAAGCTCTGGTGAACTCCATGCCCAAGAGGGGTAAGGCAGTGCTGGGAAATAACGGTGGCCACACAAAATATTGACACTTTGGGCCCAATTTGGACATTTTCACTTAGGGGTGTACTCACTTTTGTTGCCAGCGGTTTAGACATTAATGGCTGTGTGTTGAGTTATTTTGAGGGGACAACAAATTTACACTGTTATACAAGCTGTACACTCACTACTTTACATTGTAGTAAAGTGTAATTTCTTCAGTGTTGTCACATGAAAAGATACAATAAAAAATTGAGATACTATACGTGCAATACTAACTTAACATTTTTTTTTTGAGAAGTGAAAATTTAAAAAAATATATTGTGAAAACTTCAACACAGTCTTTCATGTGCTTATTTGTGTGCAGTCTCTTCTCGACTCGTGCCTTCCTTCCCCTTTAAAAGCGGGGTTACTTTAAGAGCAGGATCTCTCATGCTTTCACTTTCCTCCTTCCTTTCCTGGTGATGTCTCTCTCCTTTTTAGTGTTGTTAGTCTTCATTTACAATTTTTTTTAAGATAGATTAGATACACTCCTTCTTACTTCAGGCCAGTTCACACCACATGCAATCCAGTGCATTTTTCCTGCTTCAGAAACGCATGGATAGTAGGTAATATGGTTTCCAATGGCATAGTTCACATCAGCGAGGTCAGTTTCACTGTGTTCCAGTACCAGAAAAAAAAGTAGAACATGCTGCATTTTTTCTGCAACTGTACTGGAACGCGTAAAAAAACCACACTGGAATGCACCAAAAATGCACTGGAACGCACACGTCCCCATTTAAGGTGAAGAAACAAAGAGGGGGAAATAATACACTGGAAAGCATGAAAAACGCACAGAAACGCATCGAAAATGTGCAGACAGAAAAGCATCTGGAACGCACCAGTACTAAGTTTTTATGGTGTGAACTGGCCCTTTGTCAATTTGCTCAAAGAGGACAAAAACATTCCTTCACAGTGCATCTCCATAAAATATTGCCACCTTTATTAATAGGTGCAAATTTTGCACTTATATGAAATTGTGCACTACAACCATGGGCGTAGCATAAGGGGTTGCAGGGGTCACAATCGCAACTCCGCCCCTAGCTCCGGGGGGGCATCTGCAGCCTCCCTGTCATATTATCATATCCTCCACAAAATCCAGCTCTGAACTGCCCTAGGGCCCCACAGCCACTCTCCAGTACTGGGCTTCTACTTTGCCTTCCACAGTCAACACCCCTCTGTTCCCATTGGCTGGGGAGAAGCTGTGAGCCATTTCCTGAATGGAGAGGAGCACGAGGTGAGAACAGCCCAGTATGGGGAAGTATCTGTGCTGTGTGCTGGCAATATGGAATGGTAACAGAACTCAGCGAGGCAAGAGGAGGACAGTGCCGTCCTGTAGCCATGATGGGACTGATATCACTGGTGAGGTATGACACTGCTCAGTGTCTCCTAGTCACCAGCTGGGATTCTCTGTACCCCCCCCATCCGGGGATGACTACTTACCCCACTTCCCTGACAACTGGGGGTGACCTTCCCCCAACACCTGCCAACACTGACAGAGAAACCTTCAGAATTTGCTAAAAAAAATCCCTTAACACCTCCTTGGGGGGCCCCTGAAGGGCTGCAGGCTCCAGATTTTGGGCCTTTTCACACTGGGGCGGTTTGCAGGCGCTATTGCGCTAATAGCGCCTGCAAACCGACCCGAAAGCCGCTGCTGTGTCTCCAGTGTGAAAGGGGCCTTTGTGTCACATGGCTTTGCCCTCCAAGATCTAAGTTGCCCCCCCCCAAGCCCCCTGACCACCCCCTCCACCCTGCATGCTATGCCTGGCTGCTGAGCTCCTTTCCCATTACAGCACTCTATACTGTTTCTCCTCCGCAGGGCTGAAATCACATTCCTTTACAACACAGCCAGTTAGCCATGATCTGCACAGGGTGTATCTGCCTACTGCAACTACACTGCCATTCAGACCAGAGAATTTCACAGGTCAGAAGGGCAACATAAAAGCCAGATACACCTTGTGAAGACTGATAGTGTGTAAAGGAATGTGATTTCAGTCCTGTGTAGTGTGTGTGTGTGTGTGTGTGTGTGTGTGTGGGGGGGGGAGCTGTATACAGTGATGGGATGGGAAAGGAGCTCTGCCAAGTGACCTGGATGTATCTGCACGCAAGCTGGAAGTAGTAGGGGGGGCCCAAGTCAACTTTTGCATTGGGGCCCACAAGCTTCAAGCTACGCCTCTGACTACAACTGGTGCACTAGAAGTAATAATCGCATACAAATACATTTGGATTTACTGGCCCCTTAAGGTATTTGCTCAAGCAAAACCCAACCTCACTTCTTGCTTGAACGCTCTGCCCCTATTCAGCTCAGACATCTTTGTGAACAGTGTGACCAGCTCTCTTGAAGTCATTCCACAGCATCTCTATGGGGTCAAGGTCTGGGCTCTGACTGGACCACTCCAAAAGGCGCATTTTCTTTTTCTCAAGCCAGACTTTGATGGGTTTACTTCGATGCTTAGGGTTATTGTCCTGCTGCATCACCCAACTTCTACTATACTTCAGCCAGCAGACATGACATTATCCTGCAGTATATATTGCTAAACTTTGGCATTCATTTCCCCTTGATGGTGGCAAGTGGAACCCCCCCCCCCCCAATAAATCACTGTTGGAAAGCTGTGTACTTTTTGCACTATACATAGTGCTGAGTATTCTGCAGCAGCATCCCTTTTGTGGTGTTCTGCTATGAAAATCTTTCCTGTTCAAAGTCTTAAAGTGGTTGTAAACTCTTACAGACCACTTTGTGCTACAGGTAAGCCTATAATAAGGCTTACCTGTAGCCACCCAGGATATCTCCTAAACCTGCACGGTCATCGGCTCATGCGCACTGACACAAACTGAAGCAATGGCACGTATGTGCCGTTGCTTCAGTGAGTGTGCCATTACTGAGGGCATGCGAGGGAGTGTCATCATCGTGGCTCCGGCCAATCACAGCGCCGGAGCCGTGATAGCCAGAAGTAACCCCCGGGAGTGATGTCGGCCGCCGGAGCGGTGTACGGGCACCGCAGCGAGGGCTTCGATCTCAGGTGAGTATTACATAATGAGCTAGTATACTATGCATACTAGCTCATTATGCCTTTATCTTGCAGATGTTAGTTTTTTTTTTTTTTTTTTTATTAAAGTGGGTTTACACCCACTTTAAGTATGGTAGACTCATGAGCAAGGGATGTTTGCCAATGCCAGTGATGTCTTCAAGCCTTTAGCTATTAACTGTGGGTTCTTTTATATTAATGTATTGTCATAAGAGTCTCCCAGTGTCTGTTCTCTCGCAGCCCGCTCTAAAGAGCTGACTGGGGCAGACTGACGCTGGTTGAGACCTGTTAGGTAGTGAAAAACTTCCTGTTGTTTGGAGAGAGGTGTTTGCGGAGAGAAGACATGTCTGCCAGCAAAGGGCCCCTGTGCAATGCACAGAACGATCATCTGGTGGGGGTGTGTTCGCTCTGCAAAGACATTATCAGTTTAGCGGTTGTTTGCTCGTGTCACCCCGGTATGCCTGATCAACATATTTGGGGTGCCATGACGTACACCTACAGATAATCTCCCATGCACGAGAAACTCATCCTGTGTTCATTTCCTGTGAGGTCACAAGCTTTGTAAGAGGTGTTTGGCTGTTGGAAGCCCAACCCTCGAGTTTTGGGACTTCCTGTTATGCTAATAAAGAGCCAGGAGACTGCTCGGCAGGGGGGTCTTGCTGGCAGAGTGATGCTGGAGCTGAGAACGTAAGGATGTGTTGTGTCTGTTTGTGGGGAAAGGGCACACACCAGAGGGCTACACCAGAGGATGGCATACGATCAGAAGGTGAGATGCATTTATATCGTTAGACGAAATTGTTATTATTAGAAACAGGAGATTTGGCTGTGTGCAGCCAAATTTCGGTAACATTCTTTACCTCAGTGAGGATTCTGGGCTGTGCCTTGGGAGTCTTCTTGGCCAGGCACCCACTTCTTGAAGTAGCCACCGTACTAAACTGTCTCCATTTATAGAAAATTTGTCAACTGATGGATGAAGACTTTGAGATTGCTTTGTATCCCTTTCCAGCCTTATGCAGATCAACTACTGTTGATCATATGCTTTCAAAGAGCTCTTTTTTTTTTGCACGCAAGGTTCACATCAGCTAATGCTTATGAATGGCAGTCTTAAAATGTTTGAGTGTGTTTTTGCAATCAAAAGTAGTTAGAGTAGTGTAGAAACTACACCTCCAAATTAATTTCATTAATTGGACTCCAGATGTGCAAACTACTGACTCCAATTAGCTTTTGTTGAAGTTATTAGGCTCCATGCACACTGGACGTTAAAATAACGTTATAAAAATGCCAGTAGCTTTCAACGTTTTTGCAATAGCGTTTATTAGCATTTTTCCACGTTAGCTTTTTTTTTTTAAATTTTTAATGGATCAAAAACATTAAAAACCGCTGGTGAGCCACATTTTTGAGCGTTTTTTAAGGTCCGAAAAATGACTCCTGAATGCGATTTTATGGCGTTCAGAAGATAGCCCATAAACTCCACTGCTGATAAACATCCAAAAACATCCATGTGTGCATGGACACATAGGATAACATTGAGGGGAGTTTATGGGCTGTTAAAAACAAACAAAAAAAAACACCAAACCCCATTTATCCATTCCCCCACCTCTCTGCCTGGCTACAGCCATGGCTTGCTGAGGGTCTGTAGGCCTTTTATACCTTGCAGGGAGCGGCCACACAGCTGAGAGGAGTGTAGTCACAGCCAAACAATGCTGTGGTAGTCCTATGACCAAGTGGCCTCCGTATACTTGCTGTGCAGTTGTTAGATCTTAAAGGCAGGAACACTGGCTGCACCAATCTGCAGGAGTTGCAAACAAGTGCTGACTGCAAAAAGGAACTGGCAAAAGGACGTACTTGATGACATCTTCACTCACGTGCACAACTCCAGCTTTAGTGAACACTTAGTTCAGTGTAGCACACCAAGGGATGGGCGAACGGTTCAGGCCAAACATTGGCTGTTCACACGTTCGCCGAACAACCAAGTTATCAGGATGTTCGACCATTTGTTCGGCCCGACGAACAACCACAATGCACTGCACCGTCGCACAGTGCTTTGAAAGCCCCGATTGACTGAAGCAATGAAAGCTTGGCCCAATCAGGGCACAGAGCACTGTCAGAGCCTTGATTGGACGCTGTCAGGATGACTGTATCCAGTCATGGCTCATTGCTCTTAATCCCGGCCCACACTATAAAAGTATTCTTTCCACAGCGGCCATTTGTAGTGTGATAGCGGCGGAGAGTGATAGAACAGGGCTCTGTTCAGTGCTATTAGACAGCTAGTGTGCTATTCTGATTCTATTGTCAGTGTAGAATATCAGTTTAGTGTGCATTTAGGGATAGTTCAGTGTGTGTGTAGTGCAACCATTCATCTTTACATTAGTGTGAATGTAGGGCTAGTTCAGTCAGTGAGAGTGTAGTGACCGTTTAACACAGTATATCTAATTGTGTTACTGCAAGTTTAACGCCGTATAATTCAGTGTGTTACGTGCCATTTAACGCAGAACATTTCAGTGCGTTACTGCAAGTTTAACGCAGTATATTTCAGTTGCGTTACAGCAAGTTTAACGCCATACAGTTCAGTGCATTACTGCAAGTTTAACGCCGTATATTTAAGTGTGTTACAAGCCGTTTAACACAGTACATTTCTGGGCATTACTGCACGCTTAGCGCAGTAAATTTCAGTTGCGTTACTGCAAGTTTAAATGCCATATATTTCATTTCATTGCGTTACTGCAAGTTTAACGGCATATAGTTCTGTGCATTACTGCAAGTTTAACACCGTATATTTCATTGCGTTACTGCAAGTTTAACTCTGTATATTTAATTGCGTTACTGCAAGTTTACCGCCGTATATTTCATTGCATTACTGCAAGTTTAACGCCATATAGTTCTGTGCATTACTGCAAGCTTAACGCCATATAGTTCTGTGCGTTATTGAAAGTTTAACACTGTATATTTCATTGCAGTATATTATAGTGTAACCATGGAGTGTGTCTGTGTAGTGAATACTCAAATTAAAGTGCACCAAACACCACTTTCCATAGATCACCCAGAGGGGAATGCTTTTTTTTCCCCACAAAGGTGGCTTTACTCTTCAAACATTTGGGATTTTAAGGCACCAGGTATCAAACAAATGACAACCACATATCAACATATATATTTTTATTTTTACATGATATAAAAAAAAGTATTATACATAAAACACATATTAAAAAGGGGTAAAAAAAAGGATTCCGAGTCATTATAAGTGAACCCTAAACAAATATCCAGCTCTCTACACGCTTATTGCAGTTAAGTCAAATCAAGACAATCAACTGCCCAGTCCCAAAATGGACAGTGTATAATGCTATAAACAAATTAATTATTCACGTAAAGGAAAGAGAAGAGGGTCGTCAATGAGCTCTATGTGTTTCGCAGCCAAGGCCGCTTCATCAGGGGAAATGCATATCAGAATCTATATTTCAATCTATAAAACAAAAACAGTACATTTATACAATAACAAAGTATAACAATGTAAATACACATTTCTTTACCACATCATATTTACCAAAGATGTACGTGGTTATCCTTATGTAACCATCAGCCCAGGACCTCCCAGAGGGGGTGAAGTGGCTTTGGCCACAAAATGCGTAGAGCTTATTTGGTGACCCTCTTCTCCTTCCGGTATGTTAAAATGTGTTTATAGCAGGGGCTCCCAAACTTTCTAAACAAAGGGCCAGTTTACTGTCCTTCAGACTTTGAGGGGGCCGGACTGTGGCCAGTGAGAGTAGAAAATGCCCTGGTGTCAATGGGGATAAACAATACCCCATCATTGTTATTTAAGGGAGGAATATTGCCCCATCATTGGTGTCAGTGGGAAGAATAGTGTCCTGCCGTTGCTGTCAGTGGGAGGAATAATGCCCTATTCTTGGTATTAGTGGCAGGAATTATGCCCCATTGTTGTGGTCAGCGGGAGGAATAGTTGCCCCAAGGGCCAGATAATGGCAAGCAAAGGGCCACAGTTTGAAGACCACTGGTTTATAGAATTATACACGATCCATTTTTAGACTGGACAGTTGGATATTTTGACTTAAAGTGGAGTTCCACCCACTTTTACAACTCTTCAGCATCCCTCACTAAACTGTGCACTGTAAACGAATTGGATATTTTTAAATTTTTTTTCTCAGCACCTACTGTATATCTGCTGTATTCATTTTATCACTTCCTCCTCCCTGGCCGTGGCCCATCGCATCATTTCCTGTTTGCAATGCCTTCTGGGAAGGGGCGGCAACTTCCTCTGACACTGCCGTTGCTATGGAAACCTGACCTGAAACCTATTACACTGCTTGCGCTGCACTGAGCATGTGCGAGATCTGCAAGGATGAGATCCAGGAAGAAATACAGTCTGGCTTCAGATGCCCACGGCCTGCTGCAAGTTTATAAAATAACAAACTACTGCTATAAACTAACAAAACAGACCTTAGTATACAGACTAACTTTACTAGAATACATTAAGCTTGTGTATTATAGGGGTATTTTTATTTAAAAAGTATAATTTCGGCCGGAACACCACTTTAACTGCAATAAGCGTGTAAAGGGTTGGATATTTGTTTTGGGTACACCTATATCAGTGACTCAATCTTCTTTTTCCCCCTTTTGAATGTGTTTTATGTATAAAAAAAAATGTCATTGTGTAAAAATAAAAATATGCATGTTTATATGGTTGTCATTTGTTTGATATCATGTGTCTTAAAAGCCCAAAATGCTTAAAGTGATACTAAACACACACTGTTTAATTTACATTATCCATTCTCTTTGTGTATGGGGATGATGGCACTAATTATTTTTATTAAAAAAACATCCAAGTACCTTTTTACTAATCAATATACAGCTGTCACATAACCCAGAGCTTTCCCAGTCTGACTGCAGGGAAACATAAGCAGGAGGAGTTTCTAGTCCTCTGCTGCTGGTCACATGTTCAAAAAAAAAAAAAAATCAGCTTTTGGAATACAGAGTAAAAATAATTAATATATATTTGAAAATATTATATATTTGAAATCAAATCTATAATTTTTTGGCAATAACATGGTGTGGCCAATTTCTACCAATCACAGGCTGCGTCACACCCCTCCAGCCTGTGTCTTCGAATAAGAGGGAGGTGAAGCCTCCATTAATCTACATGTAATATCCTGCCCCCACTGTGTTTAGCTGGTTAGTGGGCATGGAGGAGGAGGGAAGGAGTGAGTTGTCATTTACCACAGTGTATACACCCACATGTGTGACTCTATAGTCACATGGGCTGCTCAGATGTGATAGGGAGGAAATGCTCAGCATAAAAACCTCACTGAAATCTGAGCATGTGTAGAGCTGCCACCACAGCTGCAAAATCCCTAGCTGGACATGAACAGAAGGGGTAGAGAGAGAGCAGCAGGATCAACCAAGTTTTTGCAGAATACAGAAAACAAATCTCTAAAGTCTCGTACACACGATCGGATTTTCCACAAAGCGTCAGACTTTTGTCCTAAGGGCATTGGCCAGGAACTTGTAACGGCACACAATTGTCGGCCACAAACACGAACGTAGTGACGTACTACATGGTTTTTCAGCTCTTTAGCACCACCCTTTGGGCACCTTCTGCTAATATTGTGTTTGGTGAGCATTGATTCCGAGCATGCGTGTTTGTACTTTGTACTTTTGTCTGATGGACTTGTGTACACACGATCGGAGAATCTGACAACAGACCATTGTCCACAGAAAATTTATAAGCCTGCCACCCAACATTTGTCCGTGGAAAATCTGACAACAATTGTCCGATGCAGCACACAAACAGTCAGATTTTAGACCAACAGTCTGTCAACACACAATTCCCGTCGGAAAATCCGATTGTGTGTACGAGGCTATAGTGACCGAGTATGAACAATATGTAATACAGTATTTATCTATAGTTTTTTATGATGTGGGTTTAGTGACAATAAGTGTTTTTGTGATTGAACCCGTGTCATGTTTATCACCACAGCTGCACAAAGTCTCCATTGGTAGTGTGTGTGATAGGGTGACAACACAGAAACCGCAACTAGAAGAGAGACTGTTGTCACCTTGGTTTTTTTTCGTCTTTTACCCTTATTGGAGAAATCTCCTATTCTGTTCTGAGATAGCTAGTGATAATGCCAACTGATATGTTTCTTTATTCTATTTCTACAGTTAACAGCTCACTGAATTCCTGGCAGGATCAACAGAATACTTTTAACTGTATAGTTTTCAGACCAAACAGGGGCATATAGGAAAGGGTAATTGTTTGGGTTTGCACACACTAGAAAAAAAAATGTTTTATGCCATTACCATATTAATCTGCAAAGCTTTGTGAGGAATCGGCAGAAAAGGTGGCTCATGATACTTGCAACAAGAATTCATTTGGCTTTTTGTTTTTAATTGCACAAAATAATTTATGATCAAACATTATTACAGCAATACTTGTGCGGTCTCCATATAATTTTTGGGAGAGTGATAACACAGCAAGAGAAAAATGGCGCACTGTTGGGACCAACATGGCCCGAGGATGCCCCGGAGGGTCCTGGGACATGAGAAGCAGCACCAACCCAGCCTCTTCTTCTGAACTCTGTTCCTTCCTCAGAAACCTTTTCATTGGCCATTCAGAGCATTGTAATTAACTTCAGGATAACCAGGCAGCTAATCGCAGCCTTCACATGCTCATTCGCTTTACTATTTCTGGCATTTTTGTTGCATTTTATTCTCTTTCCTTTTAAGTGCAAATGCCAATATTGGGGAACAACCTGCCATGCTTAACTGATGATCCTGCTGGTGGCTTGGAGTGATGGGAAGTCTTTATCCTCTAGGTGCAATGTTTTGTGATGGGCAACGTCCCGGGGGGCCAGCACCTGTCTGCAGGAGGGGCACACAGAATAGTCCAGGTCAGGCACCCTGGAGTCTGTTAACCAGGCGGACTTCTTATTCTTCTTTATCTTGTTGGAAGTTTGCTTTTCTTGCACTCGGAGCTCTTGGTGAGCGGTGAGCAGTTCCTGTTGCTTGGCGTTATCAGGAAGCAGCACCAGCAGCTCGTTAAAAATTAGACTGAAGTTGTCACCGAGAAGTTTCCTGCAGTTTTTATAATATTCAGAGGCTGAAATCAACCCCTAGAGAAACAAGAATCAGAATTGTCAGGTACTTTACTCTAAAACAAATGATTAAAAAATGTAAAAGGCAAAATTTACATGTTAACTAATGAGACAATTATTTTGTCTGCTTTGATTGGTTGGAAAGGAATGGGGGGCTGGTATTGTGTGGATAGAGGTGCACCATGCGAAGTGTTTTTTGCAGAGGTCAAGCTCTGTCTTCCCCACTGCAGGCTGTCAATGATGAGACTAGACAGAGGCTAAAGATGGCTATTGTTAGTTAACCTTAGCTATTCAGCTGGGAGAGGAGTCTGGGAGGACACAGTTGAAAATGTTCAATGAAATGTAATTGCAAAAGATAAAAGATAGGTTCATTTTTAAGAGCATGTTACACCCATATTTAGGGTGTAACATGTAACATGCTCCTATCCAGCCACCTTCTACCACCAGCACTCCCCACTGCGTGACAGCAAATGGGGGATCTTCTCTCCGCCCACGCCATTCATTCACAGTTTCCTGTGAAACTCGCAAACTAGTTTTCTTGTATTCTAGCAAGTCATTCACAGTTTCCTGTGATTGAATAGTCTACAAATACAGTTCGCCATTGCGGCTGATGGCTTGTAGTTCTCAATGAACTGTGAGGGTGCTGATAAACGCTCTCGTAGGTCACTGAATATTCCTTCCATTCAGTAACTGTCTGCCCGTATAGGAGGTACGAGCAGGTAGTGTACCGAGAGTCTGCAAGATCCAGGCTTTGCCCCAGCGATCTTCAGATCGCAAGTGCAATGCTTTACAGCATGGGTCTTCAAACTATGGCCCTCCAGTTGTTCAGGAACTACAATTCCCATCATGCCTAGTCATGTCTGTGAGTGTCAGAGTTTTACAATGCCTCATGGGATGTGTAGTTCTACAACAGCTGGAGGGCCGTAGTTTGAAGATCCCTGCTTTACAGGATGCAATGTAAACAAATAATAAATGCACATTTTGTTACCTGCAAAAGATGTGCATTTGCGATTTTATTTTTTTTTTATAAAAAAAGGTGAGCTTAAAAGGTGTTCTTTAATTTTTGTTTGAATGAAGGGGACTGATACTCTTGTCAGGGGCCCCATATAGCATTAACAGCCCCATATAGCATTAACCACTTGCCGACCAGCCACCGTCATTATACTGCGGCAGGTCGGCACAATCCCACGAGCCGTCGTAGCTATACGTCGGCTTGCGGGATCGGGATAGCAGGCACGCGCACGTTGCACTGCACGAGTGCCTAATAGCTAGGAACTAGTGTCCGATGTGTCCGCCATAATGTCGCAGTCCCGATAAAAAAAAAAAAAAAAAAACGCAGTTTTTTTTTTAATCGGGACTTGTATTTGTTTTTAATTTATTTTCTATTTATCTCTATCTGCCCTAAACCTTTTTTTTCTTTTGGTAAGCCTGTCCATCTGGGTTTGGATGCTTAACCACCTCCAGCCCAAGCCAATTCTGGTGCTCCTCTCCTACATGTAAAAGTCATCATTTTTTTTGCTAGAAAATTACTCAGAACCCCAAAAAACATGATTTATGTCTTTTCCATAGGGAATAAAATGGTGGTGGTTGCAACTTTTTATGTCACATGGTATTTTATAAACGCTTTTTTTTGGAAAAAAAAGTTTCATGAATTAAAAAAAAAAACAAAAAACAAAGCCCTAAAGTTAGCCTGATTGTTTTGTATAATGTGAAAGATGTTACGCCAGGTAAATAGATACCAAACATGTCATGCTTTAAAATTGCGCACACTCATGGAATGGCGCCAAACTTCGGGAACCTCAAAATCTCCATAGGCGACAGTTTTCAAATGTTTTACTGGTTACCAGTTTAGAGTTACAGAGAAGGTCTTGGACTAGAATGATTGCTCTCGCTCTAACTTTCACGGAGATACCTCACATGTGTGGTTTGAATGCCATTTACATATTTGGGCGCGATGTACGTATGCGTTTGCTTCTGCGTGCGAGCACGCTATAAATTTTTTTTTTTTAATTTTTATATATGGTTTTTTATACTTTTGTTTTAACACTTTCCCTTGAAATTTTTTTTGATCACTTTTATTCCTATTACAAGAAATGTAAACATCCCTTGTAATAGGAATAGGGAATGACAGGTCCTCTTTACAGCGAGATCTGGGGTTTTCCCAGCCGAGGAAATGGCAGTGTTTACATCTGCCAAGGCCGGACGTGACATCAATGTCGCGCCCGGCCCCCGAAGGTCATAGGGATTGCCGGGGACCATCTGGTTCAAGGTATTCTCTATGGTAAACGGCCGCCACCCGCTGATTTATTCCCCTGGCTTACCATTCGCACCGGTGAGCCAGTAGAAGCTCTGGAGGGCAGCTGGGGAGGGGGTGTCCCCTCCTCTTACTGCCTGTAAAATCAATCGATTGTTATTACATGACAGGGTATTGCCGGCAGAAAAAGATGATATCTTTATCTGCACAGCTGCAGGCATCATTCAGATTTAACCACTTGAAGTCCAGGACATTATGACGTCCTTGGGCAGGAAGTGGTTAACGGAAGGTCACCTGATACTTGTAATTATCCATGTATATTTTTGGTAGCTTATGACCTTTCCTGAAATGTAACTTATATGTTGTAATGTAACCGGGTATACCAGCTTATTTTTGGTTTACTGTATGCTTTGTATTTGTATTGCAAACTGAACAAAAAAAATAAATAAAATAATATCAACAAGGGGTTCTAAACCTTCCTCACGCTATCCAAAACTATAAAAAATGTTTTGGCTGGGCCTACACTTTAAGGCTGCTTTCACACTGAAAGCGCTGCTAAGTTTAGCGACGCTTTACTGCTGTTTAAGCGACACTTTTCAACCGCTTTTGGCCCCAAAAAAGGGGTTAAAAAATCCCCGTGTTGCGGCGCTTCTGAAGCACTTATGGGCAGGGGCATTTTGGGAGAGATGTATACAGTGCTCCCAAACCACTCCAAAGATGTTGCTTGAAGGACTTTTCCAAAATGTCCCGCAAGCGCACCGCCCGGGGGTGAAAGCACCCGTTGTAGTGAAAGGGAGGCAGTTTTGCAGGCGCTTTAAAGGCGCTATTTCTGGCGCTAACACGCCTGAAAACTGCCTCAGTGTGAAAGGGGTCTTAAAACCAAAGCAAATTGATGACTTACATTTATAGCACTGAAACATAAAAAGTATAAGCCAAGGTAGAAATGGGAAGAAAATTCCTACAGCCTTGTGTAACATGTAACAGTACATGCATAAACTAGCAGAACCAGATCTCCTACCTGTCGAAATTGGCCAGATTGGGATTTAAATTCATTAAATTTGGACTCGTCGCTGTGAAGATAATCCTTGATGGAATTAATCAGGTCAATGTTCCTCTGCTGGAAATGTTCAGGTACCAAGTAAGTTTCAGGGCAGAACGATACCCTTAAAAAATAAATAAAATAATATATGATCATTATATGCAATACAAGCCATAATTTTCCTACTTGTTACAGACATATTAATTCTGTAAATAGTAATCAACATGCAGAATTGGTATAGTATAAGAATTATTATTTGTATAGCATATTTGCAGTGCTGTGATGGAAAGCCACATGAGGGCCCTTATACAGAAAAACACTAGACACGTCTAAGCACGTACACTGCCCCTTCTGACCATTCTACAATACTGAGAGAGGTGTATCCATGTACAGACAAAACGATAAGTTCACAACCATCATCATCTAGATTTAAAATACAAGAGCTACCCAGCATTCAATTTAAATTTGCAAAGTGACATGGTTGAGTGCTGGGGAACTTTTGTATTTTGAAAGTAACTGGGGGGCTCTTGTTATGCTTCTTCCAAACCGAATGGGCATTTTGTTGGCTTGTTGCATACACATGTAAATTCTTCAGCTTTCTTGAGCATATCTGGCTGCATGTCCTGAGCCCTAAAGTAGATCTAAACTAATGGAATGACATTTAGCTTGCTAAAGCACTTTGCATTACAAACAACTGCCTTTTTTTTTAATATAAAATACTGCTTTCCTCTGTTTTCATCCTTTCTTTGTCAGTGCTGTTGATCTCCTGCAGCCTCTCTAAAGCCACTTTCAAATTAGTTGCATTAAAACCTGCGTTATGTTTTGAATAGGTTGCCTTACTGCAACGCACCAAATAGTTTCACAATGCAGCAAAAATGTCCTAATTTCCTACAGTTTGTCAGTGCTGACTGCAAAGGTCCTATAGTATAGGATGAAGGCAAAGTTTTATAACCAACAACATAGTAAAAAATCAAGCTAAACAAAAACTACACGTATGCTTACTGTTTAACCTATGAAAGATCAGTTATTTTGGCCAGCCTTTCCTGGGATATGTACACCTCTGCTATCCAAGATACTGCTACTTCCTGCTTTACCATCACTGATTCCCGGGTCAGCTCCCTAGAGAGAAGTGATAGTCCTGATTTCCTGCCCAATAAGGATCTTAAGAGTACATGTATTACAGCACTGCATTTATCTTGCCAAAAGTTTCCCTCTAAAGAAGCTCTCACTTTCCACAACCCCATGGATACATGCCATATAAAATGGCTCTAGCAATTCTCTGGAAAACTGATATAAAGCATTAAGGCTATCACACTGTTCAACTCACTCTTTTACTGGTTTGATAGGAGTTTCGGCAGGAATGGGTGTAGAAGAGACACTGGCAAAACCTGGAGGGGGTTTACCCGCAGAGGACAGTCCTGGAGGTGGTGCCAAAGGGGCCACAGATACTACAGGAGAAAATCCTGCAGAAAAAAAAAAGGATTATAGCACAGTCTATTTGTACATCTTTATTAACCACTTGAAGCCCAGGGTAAATTTTTTTTTTTTTTTTGCAAAAAACTACTTTAAGTGAAACTGTAGCCTATATAAATAAAATTGGCGGACAGCAAGATTTTTTCTAATGAAGAAGAGACATGATTTGTTTCTTCTGCATTCAAGCTACTTACCTGCCTGTCCGCGCCATGCATGCACAGCTCACTGTATAAATTTGGTGATGCCAAATCCGAGTTAACTCCTACGCATGCCTGGGAGTGACATCATCCCCACTTGGCGATCAAGACCTGGAAGCCAGCCAGCCACCGGAGCAAGGAGTGGCAAGTTCTCCCTCACAAGAGATAAAAGCAGCTGGAAATTTGTATCAGGGAGGGAGCCTCGAGGTAGATAAGCAGAAAGCTTGTCTATTCATAATACAGCTCTGCAAGTTGCTTCTTTCCTCTGCCTATGTGGAGGGGGGGTGTACGCGCGCCTTTTCTCCAACCAGCTCACACAGTGTAAGCTCTGCGTATCATCTGAGGCTATTCAGTTCACTGGGTATAGGAGAGGGTTTACATCCACTTTAACTAAAAGTGATTGGGTGCTTCTATAGCTCTTTACTGAAAAGTGCTGAGCCTACTGAAAAAAGTGATACCAAGCTCAAAGTTGCAGCCATTAACTTTTTTTTAACCACTTGAAGTCCAGGCTATTTATAAATAGACAAAGGACAGCAAGTAGTTAACTTTGTTCAGTACAATAAAAATTAACTTTTGTTTTCCCTTTAGCAAAATTAACATGAAATTTTACACACACACACACACATATATATTTATATTATACATACATACATACATACATATGTATTTACTGCCAGCTTTTTAGAGAAGGCTCCACATTTATTTGCAGAGTGCTTTACTGTGATCAGCTTGTATTGCAAGAAGATTTGAAATGAAGGAGAACAGATGACATGTGTATATGTACACAGGGACTCATTTATTACATACAGCGGATATTGCTATACACTCTTAGTTATACACCACGGTAACACCTAATACCATGGTCTGCATTTTGCAGCCCATTCATGAAATGAAGGCTGTAGTTGTGTACAACCTCATGGAGTTTTCTCCTCTTAAAAGCAGCAAAGAGGCACTGTGAATGGAGAACAGGTCATGTGACTGAGAGGCCATGTGACCAGCCTATCTTGCGCCCCCCCCCCCCCCCCCCTTAACAACTTTCCTTTTGTTTTATTGTGCTCTCCCAGATTTCAAATCCCCAAATCAGTCGAGTGCAACACACACCTAGAAAAGACATCACTGTACATACATACAATATATATATATATATATATGCAGAGCTGGAAACATAAATATGCAACTGGAAGTTGATAGAAGAGGGCATATAAATGAATGGGCATTCATTCGAATGCTTTTCTATCTCTGTGACACTTTTCAAAATCATCAGATGCAACTCACTGATTGCTGAGGACAACACATATTTTATTGCTAGAGGTTATCTATGCAGTCCAGTTTTCCCTGGATTCTCTTACCTGGTGGTGGCTTTGTCAGGATGTTGTTGTTCACCAGTGCTGGAAAGTCCTCCTCTGGTAGAGGGTATTTTGGTACAGAGTTTGCCGTTTTACTAAAACCAGGAGGTTCCCTTTCTCTGCCCCCTTTTTCTGGAGGTTTGCGCTCACTAAGTCCATTTACAACAGTGTTTGACTTGTCACTGAGGATGGACGTGGCAGGT
Organism: Aquarana catesbeiana; assembly: GCF_042186555.1. Lineage (NCBI taxonomy): Eukaryota > Metazoa > Chordata > Amphibia > Anura > Ranidae > Aquarana > Aquarana catesbeiana. Next base: position 94,819,151 of record NC_133329.1, read on the forward strand.
GGTGTTGGCGTACGCTCGGTCTCTGTGGCGTTTTCTTTGAAGGAGGAGACTGAGGACCTGTCTTCTGGCAGCTGAGAACTAGAGGGAGTACTTTGCTTCTCAGAGCCAACCCGCTTCTTCTTGTTGAGCTTAAAGCTGGTTTGTGGATTAGCTGTCAATAGTCTCGAGATATCCATCATGGTCGGAGCATTACGAAACTCTTGCGCAGTAATACCAGTGCCATCATCTTCATCTTCTGAGAGGGACAAAGCTTTTTTTGCTTTGGCCAATGCCCCTTTCCCAATGCTCGATGCTGCAGCTTTATTTGAGACTTTGGCAGTAGAAGCCAGAGTGGGAGCTGTAGATTTTGTTGTGCTTTTTGAAGAGGAAGCAGCCCATGCAGAACCGACAGATGAAAGTGGTTTTCCAGGCTTGCTTTTAGACACCAAAGCTGGGAAGTCCTCCTCCTGGAAGGCATTGGAAGACCTAGTAGTTGTGGTATATGACATTCTCTCTATACGTGGTGGGACAGATGAGGGTGCTGAGGACACCGCTGCTCTCAGACTGGGAAAGTCCTCTTCTTTCAGCTTAGGAGGAGGCTTGGCCATGCTAAAAATTCAGTCAAGAACATGAATCATTTTTTTGACAATTTTTACACAAATAGTACAAAATTATGGACAAATGAAAGTGACCCTGTAAAAAACAAAAACAAAACAAACACACCCTTAAAGCAGAACTATTCTAACTTCCGCAACAGCAATGCTGCTTCCCGAATCTCACAGCATGGCCGGCTTTTTGGTCTCGATCGCTGGATGCTTTCATTGGCCGGGCATGAATGATTCACTTTAGTAGATGCGCGGGAGTTCAGTCAGATTCAGGTTTGACGAATATATACGGTTATCTGCGCGTGTGTGGCTAGCTGTACAGGGGCAGACAGGCAGGTAAGCAACTTTAATGTACAAAAGACAAAGCATGTTTCCTCTGCATTAAAATTCCTGCCTGTTTGCCCCTTTATTTTTGGCCTAAAGTTCCACTTTAAGCAGATGCCCTCTGTAAAAGAATGAGTTGTATAGTTACTATTCTGGCAGGTGAGTAAAACTCTTTACTCTTGCATAGATTAACAATTCAGGCACATAGCGCATGCTCTGCTGGGCACTGCGAATCCTTTTAGTGACCCCAATGTCACTAGAGAACACAATCCTGATGAAGGGTCCCATAAGTGGAAACAAAATAACCCAACTGACTGCCAGACAGGTACGTATTCTAGTTAGTTATAGTATTCAACCTATACTTTTACAGTGGACAACTGCTGGATATGTTCTATACTACTGTCAGGATCACTTTACCGCAGAATTCACAGCTAGTCAACCCATTATATGGCTCAAAGAAAGAACCAATGCTTCATCCGATCATAAGAAGCTGAAACGTGGGCAGCAGAATTTTTTTCACTAGTTGCTTGTTATCTGGGCTGCTGGACACACAAGTTAAGACTACATACACAACAAAGTTGAATTAAAAGAATACGGTTTTGATTATCTGAACTGAAACGGAGAACCAACTTTCTTACCTTAGTAAAGGAGTGGTCACTGCTGAGCCGAAGGCAGGGAAGTCCTCCTCCCTCAAGACGCCATTAGATATGCCAGTCACATTGCTGGAATCACTAGGGCCTAGAAGAAGATAGTACATAACCATGGCAGTCACTGACAAGTATTAAAAACTCGGTCAAATGGCATCACTCAATATACACAAAAGGGGGGTCAACTGAAATGCAGTCAACTTCCACCTTTTAGCCTTCATGTACACTGGAGCTTTTATAAATGCGTATCTCCTGGCAGGAGAAAAAGCAGCTACATAAATGCTCCTGAACCATATTTTTACAAACACGTTTAGGTGCAGCAAACGCTTGGGAGTTTATTTAATTAACCAGATTTTTTATTTATTCTGGCCAATGAAAAAAAAAAAAACACTCACCCACTAAACGCACCTAGGGCTTAGATGCATTTACGTGTATCAGGCGCTTCTTTTCCTGCCAAAATGCTCCTCTCGAACGCACAGGCAATGTTTTTTTTTTTGAAAGGCCCCTAAAGGGGACTGTGGGCAAAACAGACTCTGCAATGTACTTTGGCTGTTTCTGTAACATATCAGAAATAACATGGCTATCCTCACCTGCAGCTTCAGCAGGGGGTTTTGGAACAGCCTTAGGTCTGCGGCCCTCGTCAGCGTCCCGAGTCTCCTCTTTTCGAGATTTTGAAATATCAGAAACTTCCAGTACTGGTTTCCTCCCCATCTCTTCCTGTCGCCTGGCTGCTACAGAGGCTCTTACAGCAGCTGCCACCTCCCGATCTTCTTCTTCCCTGCAAAAGCCACAAACATGTTAAAAAAAAAATCTAACAGAAGTTTACCTTTAGGACCCTTCCACACCAAACACAGTGGGATGCAGTTGGCTGCATTTTGGACTGCACTCCAACTGCATAGACAGTCCAAAATCCAGGCTAGCCTATGGGCATAGTTCACACCATTGCAGTGCAGAAAAGTACAACATGCTGCATTTTTCCACGCCGCAAAAAGGCTTGCAAACTCACTGCAATGCATCACAGTGCACATACAGTGGGGACGGAAAGTATTCAGACCCCCTTAAATTTTTCACTCTTTGTTATATTGCAACCATTTGCTAAAATCATTTAAGTTCATTTTTTTCCTCATTAATGTACACACAGCACCATATTGACAGAAAAACACAGAATTGTTGCCATTTTTGCAGATTTATTAAAAAAGAAAAACTGAAATATCACATGGTCCTAAGTATTCAGACCCTTTGCTCAGTATTTAGTAGAAGCACCCTTTTGATCGAATACAGCCATGAGTCTTTTTGGAAAAGATTCAACAAGTTTTTCACACCTGGATTTGGGGATCCTCTACCATTCCTCCTTGCAGATCCTCTCCAGTTCTGTCAGGTTGGATGGTAAACATTGGCGGACAGACATTTTTAGGTCTCTCCAGTGATGCTCAATTGGGTTTAGGTCAGGGCTCTGGCTGGGCCATTCAAGAACATTCACGGAGTTGTTGTGAAGCCACTCCTTCGTTATTTTAGCTGTGTGCTTAGGGTCATTGTCTTGTTGGAAGGTAAACCTTCGGCCCAGTCTGAGGTCCTGAGCACTCTGGAGAAGGTTTTCGTCCAGGATATCCCTGTACTTGGCCGCATTCATCTTTCTCTCGATTGTAACCAGTTGTCCTGTCCCTGCGGCTGAAAAACACCCCCACAGCATGATGCCAGCACCATGCTTTACTGTTTTCTCCACACATACCACTTAGAATTAAGGCCAAAAAGTTCTATCTTGGTCTCATCAGACCAGAGAATCTATTTTCTCACCATCTTGGAGTCCTTCAGGTGTTTTTTAGCAAACTCCATGCGGGCTTTCATGTGTCCTGCACTGAGGAGATGTTTCCGTCAGGCCACTCTGCCATAAAGCCCTGACTGGTGGAGGGCTGCAGTGATGGTTGACTTTCTACAACTTTCTCCCATCTCCCGACTGCATCTCTGGAGCTCAGCCACAGTGATCTTTAGGTTCTTCTTTACTTCTCTCACCAAGGCTCTTCTCCCCCGATAGCTCAGTTTGGCCGGACGGCCAGCTCTAGGAAGGGTTCTGGTCGTCCCAAACGTCTTCCATTTAAGGATTATGGAGGCCACTGTGCTCTTAGGAACCTTAAGTGCAGCAGAAATTTTTTTGTAACCTTGGCCAGATCTGTGCCTTGCCACAATTCTGTCTCTGAGCTCTTCAGGCAGTTCCTTTGACCTCATGATTCTCATTTGCTCTGACATGCACTGTGAGCTGTAAGGTCTTATATAGACAGGTGTGTGGCTTTCCTAATCAAGTCCAATCAGTATAATCAAACACAGCTGGACTCAAATTAAGGTGTAGAACCATCTCAAGGATGATCAGAAGAAATGGACAGCACCTGAGTTAAATATATGAGTGTTACAGAAAAGGGTCTGAATACTTAGGACCATGTGATATTTCAGTGGCAGAGGATCCCCAAATCTAGGTGTGAAAAACTTGTTGAATCTTTCCCAAAAAGACTCATGGCTGTATTTGATCAAAAGGGTGCTTCTACTAAATACTGAGCAAAGGGTCTGAATACTTAGGACCATGTGATATTTCAGTGTTTCTTTTTTATTAAATCTGCAAATATGTCAACAATTCTGTGTTTTTCTGTCAATATGGGGTGCTGTGTGAACATTAATACAGAAAAAAAATGAAACTTAAATGATTTTAGCAAATGGCTGCAATATAACAAAGAGTAAAAAAATTTAAGGGGGTCTGAATACTTTCCGTCCCCACTGTAGAAGCCCAAGGAAAGAAAGGAAGTGACCTCACAGGACAAATTCGGTTAGAAAAACGCACATTAACTGCATGCATAGGTACAAGGAAAAAAACATGCAGTTACTTGCAGTTTCTGGTGTGAAAGGGGCCTTATGGTCCCTTTCACACCGAACGCAGTTGGCTGCCGTTGGATGCAATTTGAACTGCACTCAAACTGCATAGACAACCTAAAATCAAGGTAATCCTTCACATCATTGCAGTGCAGTTAAAAAAAAAAAAAGTAGAGCATGCTGCATTTTTCTGCACCGCAAATGCAGGGAACAAGCTACGAATGTGCCTCAAAAGCACCGCACCCCTTTTAAGCAAAGAAAGCCAAGCCCAAATCTGTCTAGAAAAATGCACTGCAAAACACAATGCAAAATGCATGCAAAACGCATTCACATGCGCTTCAAATGCATGTAAACATGCAGTCAAAAACACACAGTTATGTGCAGTTTCTAATGTGAATGGGCCCTAATAGGATAAGTTCACCTTTGGGAACATGTTACATGTTCTACTTGTTTTTAGGGTGGAACATGTAACATGTTCCCAATGATGCAGCCGCTGCCCGATACCTCCCTCCCCCCCTTCCCTGTGACAGCAGTATGGGGAAAAGTTCCCCGTACTAGGTGTCACTTTCTGAAATCAGTGCGGCCACGTGGGGGGTCCTCCCACATGGCCGCGTCATTCATTCATATAGCTCTGTGTATGAATGAGCCACAAGCCCTGACATTCTTTGTGGCTGTCGGCTTATAGTTCTCAATGGTAGTTCATGGCCTCTTCTTGTCAGTGTATCCGATTGCCTGTATGGGATGTACACAGGCACACAGATACACGGAAAGATCTGCATGGCACCAGCAATCTGCTGATCGATGGTGCAATGCTTTACAGGCTCCCCAAAAAATAAAAAAATAAATATTTTTTTTTCCTGCAAAAAAATGTGCATTTTTTATTTTTTTAAAGTGAACTTATCCTTTAAATAACGGATCTAAAAGTAGAAGACACCGCTCACCGTTTATATCTCCAGCTCCCCCTTCTGTTTTGCTGGCCTCCACGTCCTCTCATCTGCCTGTTAAATCTGTCAACCTCCACATAGTCCTCTCCTCCTACCACCGCTAGAAAACAGCACAAAGTAAAAATGGTCAACAAAAAAAAAAGAAGTTACATGTCTTTAAAGATGGCAAAACAGCTAAACGGATGATATGGGTGCTGTTGCTGCTAAAGGATTTGTATTTCTGTCTATGCAGTCCTAAGGTTTACACAGATCTGCCACTCAGCACAGTCCTGTCTGGCAGGGCATGAAACCCAATTTCTCTTTGCTACAGTTAAAAAAACAATTACAGGTCTTGTCCCCTCCCCAGCTCTCCTCTCTCCTCCTAACAGTATTAGCTCATTGTTAGCACATGTGCAATGCAAGACACTGAAGAGCAATTTGTGCTTCTTCTCATTCTCCAAGAGAACTGCAAGAGACTAATATTTTCCTTCTTCCCCCCTTTTTTTCCCCCTGGGCAGGGGTAGCCGGCAAGGTCCCCTGCAATTAGTGTCAAATTCATATACTTACACTGATGTATTACTGAACACAGAGCTGCACTGATTTAGATCTCTTTATTTCTGCCTGCAGTTCAGAAGCACTGGGCCCAACCAATTCCAGTTCTTGCAAGGTGTGACAAGCTATAGCCCTAAACAGATTCTTTTATTTTTACATCTACTGAAGGCATATGTACCAAACAGAATGGAGTTGGGGAAAATCTTCCAACAGTCTTGTGGTACTGGCTCTTAGGAAGGACATAAAGATGAAGTTTAACTGTAAAGCAGATCTAAACCCAAAAACTAATTTTATATTTTGCAGCTTACCAGTTTATAGATGGTGCGATATGCAATAGGTGACTGCATTAGTTTGTTTTTTCCATTATTACAGTAACCAGGCATATTTTTAGCACTGATCGCTATATTAGTGTCACTGGTTCCCACAAATGTCAGTTAGTGTCCGATGGTCTGCTGCAATATCACAGCCCCATTATAAAAGTCGCTGTTCGCCGCCATTACTAGTATAGAAATAAAAAAATTCCATAAAAATATTCCACCGTTCGTAGATGCTAAATATACCATCGTTTGACGATGCTATAACGTTTGCGTAAACCAAACAATATACGCTTATTGGGATTTTTTTACCAAAAATATGTAGCAGAATACATATTGGCCTAAATATGTATACCTTTTTTTATTTTATATGTTTTATAGCAGAAAGTAGAAACTATTGTTTTTTCTTTCCGAATGGTCAGTCTTTTTTTGTTTATAGCGCAAAAAACGCAGAGGTGATCAAATACCACCAAAAGAAAACTCTATTCGTGGGGAAAAATAAAAAAATTTAATTTGACTACAGCATTGCATGACCGCGCAACTGTCAGTTAAAGTAATGCAGTGCTGTATTGCAAAAAATTACCTGATCATGAAGGGGGTAAATCTTTAGGACGTCAAGTGGTTAAGGGTGACTATACTCATTTCTGCACTCGAAGAGCAGCCTTGTCACTTTACTCTTCTCTTTGGACCCCCCCCCCCCCTAACATAAGACAAATGAGTTGTGACTTTTACATAAGATTATTTGGAAAAAAACAACATTGTGGGGGATTTCAAACCAATAAACAGGAAGTTACAAGGACACTGGATTTCTGGCAGAATCAACAGCTATTTTCTGAATTTGCAGAAAATGTACTTACCCTGAAAAAGAAAACAGATGCAGCCACCACATCAAAGGACTAGTAAGGTGCAATATATTACAACACAGACAGTGCTGACAAATCAGCAATTGTCTTTTCCTGGCAGAGGGGCGGGGGAAACCGTACCCGCCCGGAGAAGACAGCGATTATTGCTAGTGGCTATAGCAGCCGCTAGCGATAACCGCAAGAGAATCCCGCAGGCTGGTTGTACCCAAGTTGATCGATCAATCAACTTGGTACATTCAGCCTGCCCATTAACAGTTCAAATCTCGGCCTGTTAATGTTGAACCGGTCAGTCAAGATGCAAACCGTGTATGGTTGGCTTAAGGCAGTAACGATCCAATTTTTTACAATAACGTTATCATTTTTCTCACACTTTATTGTAGTTATGTTGTGAAGAAATTTAGGATGCAGCTAGTTAAAGAAATTGAATGTGTGGTTAAAGAGACTTAAACAGATACAGAATCACAAGACAGAAGATTAATATATGTGCTCTGACTAAGTCTTGTGACAGGTCAAGGAGGTAATCCAACAGATCTCTTTGTCTCGTGATACCTTCAGGCCTGCGGTTATGCCGAGGAACGTAGCTGAACTGGATGTCGATCTGACGGTTCTGCCTGGCCTCTGCGCGGTTCTTGCTGTGACAGGTGGTCTTGTGGGCCTTGTAGTCTATCTCAGAACGGAATGCGTGCGTGAACTGCTCTGTGTTGCACCGACCCTCTTCGCACAGGAAATGACTTTCACGGAAGTGTTCCCGCAGAAAATTGTACTCGCTGCAGGAAAAAGGATAGTTTCAATCTTACATCTAGCCAAAAGTTAATTTTTTTTTTGCCGCAGACAGAGAAACAGGTAGACCTTTTTAAGGTGTGTATTGCCATGACCACACCATTTCCCTGCCATGTGACACCAAGACAAGAAAATCAGCTTAAAGTTAAAACTATAGGCAAAACTTTTTTTTCCCCATTTTGGATAGAACAAAGGGATGGTTATAACTCCTGTCAAATTTTTTTTCGCCATCTGTGTCCCATTGCAGAGATTTCTCTTCACTTCCTGTGTCATAGCCAAGCAGGAAGTGAAGGGAAATCCCAGTAAAACAAGGCTATTTCTTGGGGCCCATTAGGTCACCAGAACTAGTGTACCCACTGAAAGAGGAAGAGGAAAGAAGGAGTTTTGCCTTTAGTTATACTTTTTTTTTTTTTTTTTAACAGAAGGTTCTTTAGTTATACTTTAAATAATGAGCTTCTGTTCTACTAAAAACAACACAGTTCTTCCTTTAAACATTTTATACTAGTTGTTTTTTATTATGAAAATAACATCATCATTAAAAGGTGTTTCCAAAGGATAAAGGTTTTTTTTTACCTTAAAAGATAAGTTCACCTTTTTTATTTTTTTTTTTAAAAAAAAGGCAAAAGAAATAAATTCACGGCCTACTGACAGTTGCTGGATGGGGTGGAGCGTCAACGGGTCCTGGGCCGCCAGCCCTCTCTGCACACCCGCTCTGATTGTAGGATGGAATGGCGGGACGCTTAGAACGTGGTATAGAGAGATAGAGCCGGCCCTGCCTGATGAGTCGCCGCTCTCTCTCTGCTGGCATCGGGTGGCCGCGTCCTTCCTCTACCACTACCCCTGGAACTCGGACATCAGGTACCTCCCTAACCACAGCGTCAGCCGAAGAAAGCGCTGCTGGAGCTGGAGAGAGGCTCCACTGAAGGATCACCACTGAGAAGGCTGCCTGGAATCAGACAGAGCAACCACTGCAGCAGGAAGGGGGAAACCCGTCATACGATCCCGGAGACCAGCGGTGAAGGAGGAGGTGAGAGTATCCCTGTGTTCTCCCTGGAAAAGAGACCACAGGGACCACATTGCCCAGAGTATCTCCCTGGACTGGCCAGACGCTCCTATTGGGGTAATACATGGGAGTTGTAAATTTGGTTACGTATAATGTAAGGGGACTAAACACAGCAAAAAAAGGTATAGAATAAATAGGGAATTGCAGTATTTGGGAGCAAACATAGTCTGCCTACAGGAGACTTATATCACACATGTATCAGGGGATAACCTGGCGTCACAGCAGTTCCCAAAGTGGTTCTATGGGGATGCGGGATCAACACACTCAAGGGGTGTAGCCATTGGATTTGATAGGACAATGGTGTTTGTAGAGGGAGAGCATCTGGCCGATCCAGAAGGAAGGTATCTCTTTATAAAGGGCAAACTGTTTGATATGAAATGTACAATAGCAAATATATATTCCCCAAATAGAGACCCTGATAAATTCCTAAGGAAAGTGCTAAAAACTTGAGACGTTCAAAGAAGGGAAATTAATAGTGGCAGGGGACTTGAATTGGAGCATGGACCCAGGCTGTGACACTTCAGGAGGTGCCTCCAAACTTATAACTCATAAGCGGGAGGAACTTAAAAAAACGCTCGTGACCCTTCAGTTAATGGATGCATGGAGGATATGCCACCCAATGAAACGAGATTATACTTTTTATTCCCCTGTACATAAATCATTCTCGAGGATTGATTAGATCTTAATAGAACACCAATTAGTCCAACACCTCAAGGCTGCAGAAATCAAAGCAATCATACTGTCCTACCATGCCCCAGTGAAAATCCAATTGGAGATAACTGGGGATGCTCAGACTGGGTATGAACTGGAAATTGAATGATTCTCTCATCCAGGAACCGGATTCAGTTGAAAGGGTAGAGCAGGAATTGAGGACATACTTTGAGATAAATGATACAAAGGAAATATCTAAGGCTACGCTTTGGGAGGCCCACAAAGCTTACATAAGAGGGATCCTGATCAGCATAGGAGCGGGGAAAAAGAAAGAAAGGGGGAAAAAAAATGTCACTTTTTATAAGGAGATCCAAGAACTCGAACAAGATACACGACCAAGGGGGATCCCTGAAAGACAAGAACTAATAGAAAAAAGAAGGAAGTTAAGGAAGGAACTATTAGAACAGGAAAGGTAATGCGCCTTTGAAACCATAAATAAGGAAAAAATATCAGGGGGGGGCAATAAATCAGATAAATGGATGGCAAGAAGGGTCAAGGAAAAAAAAAGAATAAGACCTTTATACCCAAGATTAAAAATGAGAAAGGCGGGCTAGAATTCTCTTACCCCAATATTACAAGAATATTCCACTCCTATTATAGTGATTTATACAAGGTGCGGTGGGTGGAAAAAAGGAAGAGGGAGAGAGGAGGAAGGAGGCTATGAGGGAGTACCTGCGGGGCCTAGACCTTCCCAGGGCGGAGAAGGAAGAGGTAGAGCTCCTTGAGACTCCTATCTCACAAGAGGAGGTAGAAAGAGCAATAAGTAATACCACTCTGGGAAAGAGCCCGGGCCCCGACGGATACTCTATTCTATAAAAAATTTTCGAAAGTCTTGGTACGTAAACTTTGTAATTATTTAAATGAGAAGAAGAGATGCTCCGAGGGGAGTCTCTTCTGGCTCACATTACTCTTATCTTGAAAGAAAGAAAAGATCCAGCATCTCCAGGTAGCTATAGACCAATCTCGCTATTAAACACTGAAATAAAAATCTTTGCCAAAATACTTGCAGATCGGTTAAAGGCCTGGATACCTAGGTGGGTCCATAATGACCAAGTGGCGTTTGTGCCGGGTAGGGAAGGGACAACTCCTTGAAATCCATCTTTTTGGTTCAGGAGGTAATTAGGAGAGGTATCCCGGCAGTCTTCATGTCAATTGATGCCGAAAAGGCTTTTGATAGAGTTGACTGGGGGTTCATGTTTGAAACACTGCCGCATTTGGGAATTGGCGAGAGGATGATGAGGTGGATTACTTCCCTATATCAGCACCCAAGAGCCAGAATTAGAGTGAATTGGAACCCTGTCTTCTCCCCTTGAATTATTTAACGGGACAAGACAGGGTTGCCCCTTGTCCCCAATCTTATTTATAATAATTTTGGAACCCCTACTGGCAGCGATTCGTAAGAACCCAGATATTAAGGGAATTTGGGCGGGAGAAAGGGAATATAAGGTAGCAGCATTTGCAGACGACTTGCTTTGCTACATCTCTAGCCCCAGAACAACAATCCCCATTGCGCTTGAGGAGTTCAAGCGCTATGGGGAACGTACAAATTTTAAAATAGACATGGTTAAATCAGAACTTCTAAATGTAAACACTCCAGATAAGAGAGCAGAGGGCAATAGAACCTAAGTTCCCTTTTACCTGGCGCAGGAAGGAGTTGGGATACTTGGGAATAAAATTGACATCAAACCCGAATGATCTGTTTAAAGCTAATTATATCCCTCTGCTCAACAAGATTAAGGATCAATTGAAAGAGATGAAGTACCGATCTTTGTCGTGGATTGGCAGGATAAATGCAGTTAAAATGTTTGTCCTGCCAATGCTGATTTATACCTTCCAGATGATCCCAATCACACTTCCCCCCGATTTCTTTAGAAAATTACAATCCATGGTGTTGAGGTATATTTGGGTATGTAAATATCCTAGGATAGCATATGATATTCTGATTAAGGATAAACGACAGGAAGGATTGGGAGCTCCAGATTTTAAAAAGTATTATGAAGCAATTTCTGTCTCTAGAATCGTAGATTGGCTGCACGTTAAAAAAGAAAAAAGTTGGGTGAATATAGAAATAGCACAAAGTAGGGTGAATCTAGAAAAGATGATATGGATCCCGCCACAATTTCGTGAGTTAGGGCACAGCACTAATATTTTGACGAGGAACACATTCAAGATTTGGGACAGGTTAAGTAAGAGATTTCAATGGGATTATAACTCACCACTAATATCACTTGTTAACACTAAATTATTTTAAACCAGGGAAGGAGGAACATATATTTTACAAGGTGGGCAAAAAAAGATGTAATACAATTGCAGGATGTGAGGAGGGGCAATAGACTTTACACGTATATAGAAATCACTAGGGAATGGGGAAAGAGGTATGCTCAGATACAGCACTTTATACACTCTCTCCCACAACCACTGAGGGGAAGAGGCCAACTTAGAGCAATAGAAAAATTGCTTAGCTCCCCCATGAGTACAACTGGTAGTATATCTAAAATCTACAAAATACTTAGGGTTGAAGCAAACAAGGGGTTTCCCCGCTTATCTGGATAAGTGGGAAAGAGAAATAGGGTCCTTGAGAGATGAGGAACATAGGCTTAAGATACTAAAAATGGTTTATTCATTGGCAAGAGACACCCAGATGCATGAAATGAGTTCTAAACTAATAGCAAGGTGGTACGTGACCCTCCCAGAGGGCGCATGAATATAGGACAGAGAACCCCCAAACCTGTTGGAGGGGGTGTGGGGCCCATGGAACTTTTGCGCACCTCTGGTGGGAATGTCCCAAAATCCATATCTTTTGGGGAGAAATCATAGGAATAATTTCACAGATCACGGGGGGAACAGATTAAAAAAAGCCCATGGACGTGCTTGTTTCACGATACAGATATGAAAGTACCGCAATATAGTAGGTCATTAGTTCCGTTTTTCCTGAACGCTGCTAAAGCTTTAATACCATGCCTCTGGAAAGTCTCGGAAGCTCCAAGTTTGAAAGAATGGATAAGGGTGGAGTGGGTGAGATCTATGGAGGAGTCAATACATTTAATAGAAGGATCACGGAAGAAATATCTAGAGATGTGGCAGAAATGGTTTGAATTTAGGAAAACGGAGAAGAGTCTATTCTTGATGGAGACATAGAGGCAGTTGGTGTATTAGGAGAGAGAGAGGGAGATTGGGGGGGGTGGTTCTTTTTTTGGGTGATCTGGGTGGGTAGGATAAATGTGTGTACCATTTTTAAAGATTGTAATGAGCCTAAAATTCCTTGGTCGGGGAATGCATGTATATTTTTGTAGTATTATAAAATAAAATAAAGAATATATATATATATATATATATATATATATATATATATATATATATATATATATATATATATAAAGAAATAAATTCACATTTTATTGCAGGTAAAAATGTTATTTTTTTTATTTTAGGAGCCCAGAAAGCATTGCACCAGCAATCAGCAATTTGCAAAACATTCAGTGGAGCCCAAAAAGGAGACATGTAGGATCTTTTAGACCCTACACGTCTCATTAAAGAGAACCTGTCACCTTAAAATCATCACATAGGGGACTTTTTGTCCCCTATGTGATAAAAAAAAATAAAATAAAGTTACACTCAAGCGCATAAAATCCCCCCAAAAACAAATTTGATGTCCCCCCATACCCACATATACACACGAACATAAAAACATGCATCGGGGGCGCCTACGTGTGAAAACCTAATTTGAGATACACTCATTACAGATCGCTGCGCAATAATTCTAGCATAAGACCTCCTTCATAACACTAAACTGATGACCTATAGGGGGCTTTTGAAGTGTCAACTAAAAATGTAGGGTACCGAAGTTGGTTATCATTTCACGGGCGCACACATATTTAGGGTTATGTTGAGTATTTACTCGGTGCAGCCTCATCTTATATTTTACCAAAAACTTGGGCAGTTTATTGTGTGCCCTAGAATTCACTTAAGTGTGTTTTTTACTGAAATTTTGCGTTTCCTAAACCTTTGCAGTAATATCGTGTGACGTAGAAAATTGGAACTGCTTCTGTCAGCCCATTCACGGTTGCAGGGATGCATAATTTGTATCGCCCAGGACATGCAGTTCTCAGAGCATGCAACATGTTCGTTATTATAAACAAAAAAAAACAACACAACCAAGGTGTTACAATTACTTTAGGCTGGCCATAAATGGCTCAAATTTCATCCAATTTCTGCTGAATTGGCAAGTATTGGAGCAAACACCACTTGGCTGGACAAGTCAATTTAAAAGTCCATTGAGCCATGCAAAAGGTTATCGGATGAAAAGTAATTGCTTCTGATGCAGTCACTTTTCAGGTATTCAGGCAGCTGCAGGTGTCAAGGCTGGATGAACACAATAACTGTCAGTGAAGAGTCCCTCCATTTAAGGCCTCGTTCACACCATACGTGCATGAAAACTGATGGGGGCTGAAGGGAAAATCACAGATTTAACTTGTAGAGACATCATTTTATATCAGTTTTCAGTTATGTGCCCTGTTCACACCAATGTTCTTGTCATGTTTTTTTCACGTGCAAAAAACTGCATATACGTTTGCAGATTCCTGCGCAGAAAAAAATCTGCACATTGTGGTGTGAACAGGGAACATACTGTAGAGAACAATTGTTTTTTTTGGTGCCCTTGCAGAACGCAGGCAGAAAAACTGAAGTGTCTGCAGTATGGTGTGAACAAGGCCTAACTGTTTCCCAAAACAGGCCTCACTCACACCATGGTGCAGAGACGTTAGTTCTTCTGCATGCATTCTGCAAGGGCACCAACAAAAAAAAAAATTGTTCTATGTGCCCTGTTCACACCACACTGTGCAGATTTTTTTCTGCGCAGGAATCTGCAACATGTATGCACGTTGCATGACATCAACAATAGTGTTGAACAGAGCACATAACTGACAAGTATGAAAACTGATGTCCATGTGCATGAAAACCGAGGTAAACAGATGTGAAACTGATGTAAACTCATGTTTCTGCATGGTTTTCCCATCAGTTTTTATGTAGGTATGGTGTGAACGAGCCCTTAAATTCAAGGCATGCTATGAATGAGAACGGTCACATTTGCTTTTGCCCTGAACTGAAATGTCAAGCCATCAAATGACTGGTGTCGTAACTGAACACGTGTGCAGACAATGGCAACTACAAATTAAACAGAGGCTAAGATGGCAACTTGCTTGGTTGTAAAGGATGTAAAGGATTTTGTTTTAAAGAGGAGGTCCCCGAAAAAAAAAAAAAAAATTAAAAGCCGGCAGCTACAAATACTGCAGCTGCTGACTTTTAATATATGGACACTCACCTGTCCAGGAAGCCCGCGATGCTGGCAGCCGAAGCCAATCTGTCTGTCGGCATCCTCGGTAAAGGAATCAGGAAGTGAAGCCGTGCGGCTTCACTTCATGGTTCCCTACTGCGCATGTGCGAGTTGCGCTGCGCGTCCTCACTGGTCCCTGCTGTCTTCTGTCTCCCAAAAGACAGCAGGGGAGGACAGAGTAGGTGCCGGAAGTGGCGTAGGTCACCACGAATGCCGCGGTGATCTATGCCAGAAAGTGGGAGCAAAGATAGACTGTGAGGCGCAAGGTCAAAGCGGAGCAAGCAGCTGAAACTTCCCCAGAAGCTCAAACGTCTTCACGTTTCCTACAATCCATGATGTGTAGATGATAGAGCACACAGGCTACCGAAAATGTCCTCATCTCCCGGCAGAGAAACCTTGTGATGTGCTAGCACACATCCATTTTTATAACGCAAAAGTGATGCTTGCCGCAAAAATCTACCAGAACCCCTTTCAATGGGATTGCCCTCTACGCAGACCTATCCAAGGCGACCATGGAGAACCGCAGGCAATTTATCCACTAACGCCAAAACCATCACATACCCTACAAATGGAGATTTGCCACTAAGCTGCTGGTCACCCACCACGGCAATACCCAATGCTGTGTGCACGCTCTCTGCTGGCCTCCAGCTACTAAGGTCATGGAGAATAATACCTGAAGAAAGTCAGAGACCACACTTGTTGGTTACCGGCTCCCTCCTCACGCTGTAACAGTGTGAGGAAAGGAATGCTGATAACCGGACACAGCTGATCACATGGTAAAGAGCTGCTGCGATTGGCTTGTTACCTCGATCTGTGATCAGCCATATCTGAAGGGCACATGGATCGCAAAGCGCCCGGTGCAGTTCTGGGAGGACAACAACAGACGTCCTACTAGTACTGGCCAACCGTGCTGTAGCTGTCATTCGACTATAGATTGGTTGGCAAGTAAAAGGACAATATGAGGAATATCAGGGAATTTGAGACAGTTTATATAAATGCTCATATAAACAACATAAAAAAAGAAAGAGAAAGCCTGCGCTATCAAGCAAAAAATTAATATAACTGCAGCTGCAACAAAACCACAAATATCAATGAGGTGAAAAATTACATACAAAGAAAAAATTGTGCGCTTGCATTAGATATTTAAATCTATATTACTACATGATTATCATAAGTAGATAAACAAATAAATAAAAAATAAATAAAATAACAAACATCATCAAAGTTAATTGTGAGTGATTTAGAAAGTCGCTATGCTACAGAGCAAACAGCGACATGATGCCGAAAAGGCTTTTGATAGAGTTGACTGGGGGGACGGTACCCATGAATCTCTCTGTGAGTTTATGGAAAATCTAAATAGGAACGACAGGGGGATTGAATTTAAGTATGAGGCCAGTTTAAAATCTGTGAACTTCCTAGATCTTGTAATTAAGGGAGAGGGAGACTCTTTGCATACCTCTACTTATTTCAAGACCACAGACCGCAATTCATTTATCCCCAGAGACAGTTGCCACCATAAAGCGTGGCTTGATTCAGTCCCTAAAAGTCAATACTTACGTATTAGACGTAATTGTTCTACCATCAATGACTTTAGAGTACAATCTAAGATACTTACTGAGAGGTTTTTGGGAAAAGGATATGAATTTCCTTTCCTTGAGGAAAAAATGAGAGAGGTGGAGTTGGTTGATAGAGTCACTCCTTAGAGATAAGAGTAGGGTGGAAATTCCTGAAAGGAAAGAGTCCATTTGTCCCTTTATAACAGGCTACTCTCATCAATATTCCTTGGTTAGGAAATTGATGTATAAGCACTGGCATATTATAAAAAATGACAGTGTATTAGGCCCTCTACTTCCTGAGAAACCTCGTGTAATTTTCAGAGGAGTACCTTCTATCAGATCGGTGATAGCTCCCGGTGTCTGCGACCCTCCCATCAGGAAACCCATGTTCTTTCAGAACTTGGTTGGGTATTATAAATGTAAAAACTGTGCTGTTTGTACTATTAATGACATCAAAGATCGTAAAGTGAAACAGTTCCATTCTACCAGCACTTCGAGGATTTTTTCGATTAAATCCTTTATTACCTGTTCCACCACCCACGTAGTATACCTCTTAATCTGTCCATGCGGATTACAATACGTGGGCCGTACAGTACAACCCCTTCAGGTCAGATTGAACGAGCACATTGGAAATATCCGAAGAGGGTTTATAGGCCACCCAGTATCCAAACATTATTTGGATGTACAGGGGCGAGATCCTAGGGGTACAAAATTCATAGCCATAGATAGACTCAAGACACCATGGAGGGGTGGTCCGAAAAAACGAGCTATATTCAAGCTCGAAATGGAGTGGATATATAAAATGAAATGTTTAAAACCCTTTGGGCTCAATGTAGATGTCGAGATTAATGCGTTTATTGACAATGCTTAGACGATGTTGTGTGTGGACGCATTGATTACGACACTTGGGAGAATAATTTGTAAACCTCCCCCCCTCTCCCTCTTTTTCTAGGGGTGGTTATATTGTATCTAGGGGTGGTCGGTTTTGTAAAAAATATAGGGGATACCATGTCGAGATATGGCTGCCCTTTGAATGTAGTAATACACATAAATATAGGACTAATGTATGACGATTCTTAGTAATGTAACCCCCAAATATAGAGATTTTTTTTCAATAATACAGTAGTTGTGGTCTGAGGAAAGAACAAGCAATATTGTTTAGATTTAGCAGTTTTTTTTTTTTTTTTCTTAATTAATTTTTCGTCCTTTTCAAAATTTCCCCCTTTTTTTTTTTTGCTAAATGTCTATTACTGTAGGAGTAGTATCCTACAGTATGTAAAATGGGACGATTTGACCCAAAAATTACTAATTGCTTAGACCTATAATAGATGACATATATTAGTTTGAGATGAGAACAAAATTTTGGCCATATAAAGTGTGCTAATGACATTCAGGAACAAGCTTCTTGGTTTGCGTTTCATAATGCGAGCTACGTCGAGGCTTGGTATCCTTTGCACATGCTCAGATCGTAATTCGTTCTTTGGACGAAAACGAGGCTTGAATAGAGAGGAAGCATTATAACGGGAGCCATATCGAGGCTTGGTATCCTTTGCACATGCTCAGATTGTAATTGAAACTCAGATGAAAACGAGGCTTGAATGTAAGGAAGTACTATAAATGGCGATGGTTCACTGCGTCGCCCGTGCCCCTTTAAAGACGTGACCTATCACGAAACATGTAGGGCGTGGCTACGCAGTGTACGCCAGATCGCCATAGAGCCCCATGTAACCTAGCACGGGCGTCTCTGTTGTTTTTATATTTTGCCGGCTTTTATGTTTTTATGTTTTGGATGTTTTAAAGATGCCTAGTTGTCTGAGGCAATAAAATTCCCCTTTTTTTACATACTATACCATTGGAGTTTTTTCTTTCTCCCCTTCTTTACCTACGAGTCCAAACGAGGGAGTGTTTACATCAATGCGGAAGTGTCGGAACCATCTCCAGCTGTGTGGTGAGCTGACATCTACTGTCCCTGCAGAGGGCTAAAACTGCATGCTTCCAAGACCTTGCTATAAAGGAGGTCCAACGTGTCTGGTAAGGATACATCTATTATCAACCTTCAGATCCACTGGTGGTTGGAGGTCCCTTCACGTCCCCTTATTCCTTTATACACACTAAGGAATACAATTCATGAGCTTTGGATATGCGTTTTTCCTGCGACTCAGGATGCAATTTTGAACTTTTTCACTTATGACTTTGCACTTGGGTGGAATAACCTTTGTTTTTTCTTTTTTGCACACCAGTTTATAACTTTATTGTTGGTTTATATGTATGCAATGGTCCATATTAGTATTTGACTTACATGTCGCTGTTTGCTCTGTAGCATAGCGACTTTCTAATTCACTCACAATTAACTTTGATGGCGTTTTTTATTTTTTATTTATTTGTTTATCTACTTATGATAATCATGTAGTAATATAGATTTAAATATCTAATGCAAGCGCACAATTTTTTCTTTGTATGTCATATAAACAACAGCCTAGATAGTAAACGCTCTGTGATAGTATGATACTGTCCACCATCCTACAAACAATGAACGGTTGGTCTAATTTCTGGTTGTATTTTATATGCTTAATTTACCTATAGTATTCCTGGG
Source organism: Aquarana catesbeiana (assembly GCF_042186555.1). Lineage (NCBI taxonomy): Eukaryota > Metazoa > Chordata > Amphibia > Anura > Ranidae > Aquarana > Aquarana catesbeiana. The sequence continues at coordinate 94,838,249 of NC_133329.1, forward strand.
CCCCCTCAGAGTCACAGAAGTGGCAGAAGTAATGGTCCCTGCGTAAATGTTTGAGCAACTCGTCGTTGTCGAGATATCGTTCATCACAGAATTTGCAGAGAGGATGGCCACGATGGGAAGTGTCCTCCGGGTCACCATGGATACGATGGCGAGCCAGATCCTTGCGGCTGTACCACTTCCTCTCATAGGTAAAATTCTGAAATAGAAAGACTGTTCAAGCAATCCAGACCAGGACTTTATACAGTGCAAAAACACAGGCTTGTTTACATGGAGCAGTCATATTATGGGCTCTCTTCATTATTTATTTTTAATTTATTTCAGGTACTTATATAGCACTATCAATTTACGCAGCGCTTTACATATACATTGTACATTCACATCAGTCCCTACCCTCAAGGTGCTTACACTCTATGGTCCCTAACTCACATTCATACATACTAAGGACAATTTAGACAGGATCCAATTAACCTATCAGCATGTCTTTGGAGTGTGGGAGGAAACCGGAGTACCCGGAGGAAACCCACGTAGGCACATGGAGAACATGCAAACTCCAGGCAGGTAGTGTGGTTCACACCAGTGCTTGCAGTTCCAGAAAAAAAATTAAAATAAAAGTGGAACATGCTGCATTTTTCCTGCACTGAAACACTGTAAATTGCATCAAAAACACACTGTGGAACGCACAAGTCATTTATGGTTAGGGGAAAAAAAAATGCACTGGACTGCATCAAAAATGCACCAAAAAAATGCATCTGGAATGTATGCGGACTGGGTTTCTGTGGTGTGAACTGGCCCTAAAAATATTTTCAATAAAGCTACATTCTCACTACAGGTTTTAAGTTATGTTAAAAGCAGACCTAAACTCTTCTGGGCAAACTGGACCATTTTACAGACCCACCGCTACCCTTTTAACCACTTGCTTACTGGGCACTTAAACCCCTCTCCTGTCCAGACCAATTTTTAGCGCTGTCGCACTTTGAATGACTTTGAATTGCGCGGTCATACAACACTGTACTCAAATGAAATTTTTATAATTTTTTCCCCACAAATAGAGCTTTCTTTTGGTGGTATTTTAATCACCTCTGTGGTTTTTATTTTTTGTTTAAAAAAATAGCAAAAAGACCGAATTAAAAAAAAAAAAGTATATATTTTTTATATTTTGTTAAAAAATTTGCAAACGGGTAATTTTTCTCCTTCATTGATGTACGCTGATGAGGCGGCACTGATGGGCACCGATAGGTGGCAGTTATGGGCATTGGTGGGGGGCAATAATGGGCACTGATTGCTTACACTGATGGCAGCACTGCTAGGTGGCACTGATTGGTGGCACTGGTGGGCATTGATAGGTGGCACTTGTGGGCATTCACAGGTGGCACTTGTGGGCACTGGCAGGCACAGATGAGGCATATGTGCCTCCTTCCTCTTCGGGACTGATGTCCCTTTAACATAAGCCGGTGATCGCCTTTTTTTTCTCCTCACGCTATCAGCGTGAGGAGAAAAAAAAAAACACGATTACTGAGCTTTTGTTTACATCATGTGATCAGCTGTCATTGGCTGACAGCCGATCAAATGGTAAGGGGCCGGGATCGGCCCCTTACTCGGATCTTTGATCATCTGAGTCTCTGTGCCTCGGTGATCACAGCGCGTGCACCGCACGCCCTGCAGGGTGCGCGCGGTGCGCCTGCACAGGGGGGGGCGTCCTATGACGGCCTCCCAGAAACTGAGGTCCACGCTGTGGCCATCATTCGGCTATGGCCTGGACCTCAAGTGGTTAATAATTCCAGCATGCAAAGCTGCCAAAAACTTCCCAAATAGGTTTACTGTACCACTCTACGGCTACTGGCACTGGAGTACAGTCAACTGTGGTGGGTAACGTGGGTGCTTATAAATACAATCAGGACCAACCAATGCTTCTGCCTGAACACACACCCCCCTCTTTAACAGTGACCACACATCCCCGTCACAGCTGTTCTCCAATGCCAGTAGCTGCTGGGAGGCTGAAGCTTCTATCAGCTTTCCTGCGACTTTGCTACCCTTACCTTTAAATAATTCACGCATAGCTTACAGCAGAACAACTCATGATGTTTTCTCATATGTTGCTCTAGGTCAGCAAAGGTGTGGAAAGGTCTGTCAGGGCACAGCCAACATTCGTGTTGCAGAAGCCACCTGCAGAAACAGTTACAAGAGATGAGACGGGACATACGGTGGAAAGCGGCAGATCACAAAAAAAGAGACAAAAAAAAAAAAAAAAAACCTGTTACCTGTAGAGAGAAAATACTTTGCCGTCAGTGAAATATATATCATATTTCTTGTCACTCTGCATCTGGGTGGTGTTGATACTAGAAAAAGGAGACACCTTTTTAACAAAAACCACCTGAAAAACAAAAAGACCAAAAATATCGATATGAAGAAAAATGAAGAAAAATGTCTGTAATAAACAGCTGAAAAACACAGTGGAGAAACAATCATGGTCAATATATTCAGTCACACAGATTTACCAAGTGTATGAGCTTATGTCATTTTTCAGTGATGCTTTAACATTATATATCCCATGATGCATTGGGAATATTAGATGTGGTTCCATCCACAGCTGCCATGGCATCCAATACATGACTGGACCTGCCATGACTTGACCCAACCCAGTACAAAACCCCTAAAACCATGACCCATGCATGACAGCGGTATCCAACCATTTGTCATTGGCAACATATCCACTTTTCATTTCATTCTGTTTACAGCAATACTTTAAAACTTTTTATTGGAAATAAAGTAAAGAGCAAAGTGTAAAAACCAATAACAAACACGTTTTACTAATGTGACAGCAGGCAGATATAATTTTTTTTTATATATATATATATATATATATATATATATATATATATATATATATATATATAGATAGATAGATATAGATGATATAGATATAGATATAGATATCTCCATTCTTTTTATTAGTAGGGAATGCTTAAAAGAAAAGTATGGCCAAAGCTTTTTTGGTCATACTTCTCTTGTGGATCATAGCAGTGCACTTACTTTTGCTCTCCTATGACGCTGAGAATGAATGTCAACAGCTACAAATACTGCAGCTGCTGACTTTTAAAATAAGCACACTTACCTGTCATAAGCGCCCGCGATGTCCTCACCCGACCCGTCCCTCTGCTCCGAGTGGAGGCGCCGGCATCTTCAGTAAGGGAATCAGGAAGTGAAGCCTTGCGGCTTCACAGCCTGGTTCCCTGCTGCTCATGCGTGAGTCACACTGTGTGTTCTACTAAATGGTCCCTGCGGTCTTCTGGGACCTGTGTGTCACTCAGAAGACAGCAGGGGGACTAGGGGGGACGGATGAGGGAGGGGTCGGACATGGTGTAGTTTGCCGCGGATTCTGTGGAGCTCTTTCGCCGGAAGTGGGAGCAAATACCTGGATTAGAAAGGTATCTGCTTTTCCCCTGAAAAGTGCCAAATGTGACACCGGAGGGGGGAGGAACCGGATCAGCGAAAATTCCATTTCTGGGTGGAACTCCGCTTTAACTTATCACTGGATTTAACTGTTCAGTAGGTGCTGTTGCTGAGTGTCCAGTGTGTCCCTGTACCTTTAAAGGAGGGGAAGGCTCTCTCCAGGCATACCTGCCCTTAAAGTGGTCCTAAAGACAGAAGGTTTTTTTTTTATCTTAATGCACTCTATGCATTAAGATAAAAACCTATGTGCAGCAGCCCCCCAACTTAAATGAGCATCATCACAATCCAGCGATGTTGCACGAGTGTCTCGGCTGTCTAGGGACTCTTCCACCTAATTGGTGAAGACACAGCAGCGGGCGCCATTGGCTCCCGCTGATGTCAATCAAATTCAGTGAGCCAATGAGGAAGGGGGGGTGGGTTCAAGCCACGGCTTTGTGTCTGAATGGACACACAGAACAGCGTCTCGGGTGCCCCCATAGCAAGCGTCTTGCTGTGGGGGCACTCAGCAGGAGGGAGGGGCCAGGAGCGCCGGCGAGGGACCCGAGAAGAGGAGGATCCGAGCTGCTCTGTGCAAAACCACTGCACAGAGCAGACAAGTATAAAAATTATTTTTTTATTTAAAAATAAAACAAGACTTTAGTATCACTTTAATCTATTAATTATTATTTAAGTGCTCCAATTCAGAAGACTTTCAAAATTAAAAATGATAGAGTTAGGACTGAAGATAATACTGGGGTGTGGTTACGTAGCCGCTGCAGCTTACGCATGTATTTGCAAATTTGTGCAAACTAAACCCCTTGGTTTTAACATGAACTGTTAGACAGTTCAGTTTTTTGCAGGCTGGTAAGTGTGCTGGGAATTTATGTTTGTTGTTTTTTTCACATGCGTTGCCCTTCCTTATGCTCCTTGTTGCAGTTATAGGTTATAGTTATAGGTTGAGGTGGTTGCCATTTGTTAGTACTGTCCAGATGCATCAGCTGTCAGCATCTCATAGATTTTACATGCTGCAAGAACTGGGACTGGACAGTGTGCCTGTACCTTCCACCTGCACATAAACACCGGACCAGGGCTAAACACCCAGTGTGCATGAGGCCTCACAGAGACCAGAGAAAGCTAGATAATTAGTATCATTAGCTGCAACACAGCTCCAAACTTCAACTATATATATGTAGCTGCTTCCAGAGTCCGGCTTAAAATGTGATTGGCTGCTAGAGCACCCTCATTATTGGTATTTGTCCTTCCTTATAAATAAGCCAGTCTGTTAGCTGGGCCACATGGCTGCTCCATTTATTGCTTCCTCAGTTGTGCAGTAGTCAGTTCTTCAAGGATCAATATCCTGAACAATCAGAGTAAATATTACAAGTACTGAATATCAGACACTGGCTGGCACAGGAGCCGTGTTACTGCTGATAAGTCTAAGGAATGACTCAAACCAAATGCACTGCTATTTTTTTTTAGTAGGACATCTTACACTGACATGCTGCATTAAAAAGAAAAGTCCTGCATTCATTCTTTCACCCTAGCAGGGTGAAGTGGAACTGAATAGGACCCTTGCAAAAACACAAAGCCACAGAAATTAATGTCATTGTGCTTATGCCTTCACGCACACTGCGGCTCCTAAACGGACCTTTTTGGAGCTTTTGGCGTTTTTTTGGCTAAGCCCCTGAATTTACCTCAATAAACAGCCTATGGGGGTTGATTTACTAAAAAACTTAAGAGTGCAAAATCTGGTGCAGCTCTGCATGGTAGCCAATCAGCTTTTAACTTCAGCTTGTTCAATTAAAGTGATTGTAAAGTCTTGTTTTAAAAAAAAAAAAAAAAAAAAAAAAAAAAAACTTTCTACTTACCTGCTCTGTGCAGTTGGTTTTGCACAGAGCAGCCGGGTCCCTCTTCGGTTCTCCTGGCCCCTCCCTCCTGTCGAGTGCCCCCACAGCAAGCAGCTTGCTATGGGGGCACCCGAGCCAAGCTGCAGCTTCATGTGTCCATTCAGACACAGAGCTGCCGTTAGGCCACGCCCCCCTCTCTCCTGATTGGCCTACTTTGATTGACAGCCGTGGGAGCCAATGGCTGCTGTGTCTCAGCCAATCAGGAGGAGAGTCCCGGACAGCCGAGGGACTCATGGACATTGCTGGATAGAGAGGGACCTCAGGTAAGTGTTAGGGGGGTGCTGGGGAGGCTGCTGCACATAGAATGCATAAAGATAAAAAACCTTCTGTCTTTACAACTCCTTTAAGCTTTGACAAAAAATCCTGGAAGCTGACTGTTTTCTCTGCATAGCTGCACCAGATTTTGCACGCTCCATTTTTACTAAATCAACTCCAATGTGTCCATGCACAAACACAGGCATTTAGGAGCAACAGAGTTTAATGGCAGTAAAAGATTCCTCTCCTGAATATTCAGGAGAGGAGCCTTTGGCCATAAAAATGCCCAAAGTGTCTAAACGTGCTTAACCACTCGGGATCTGCGCTATAGCCGAATGACGGCTACAGCGTGGACCTCCTTTGCCGGGACTACGTATATTGATGTTGTCCTGTGCCCGAGCGGCCTGCGCGCCCCCTGCAGGGTGCGCGTGGCACGCTCTGTGATCAGTGAGTCTGAGACTCGTAGGATCACAGATCGGAGTAAGGGGTCTATCCCGACCCCCTTACCACGTGATCAGCTGTCAGCCAATGACAGCTGATCATGTGATGTCAACAGAGCCAGTAATCGGCTATTTTTTCTCCTCGCGCTGACAGCGTGAGGAGAAAAAAAAGCCGCTCACCGGCGGCCGTGAGAGGGACATCAGTCCCGATCACGGAGATCTGCCGCCAGATCACCAGTGCCCACCTGTGCCCCCTGCCAGTGCCACCTAACAATAGGCAACAGTGCTGCCTACCAGTGCCCACCAGCACCACCCATCAGTGCCACCTATCAGTGCCCACAATCAGTGCCAGAACAGTGCCACCTACCAGTGCCCATCAGTGCCACTTATCAGTGGTACCTATCAGTGCCACTCATCCGGGCCCATCAGTGCCTTCTTATCAGTGGCTATCAGTGCCACCTTATCTGTGCCCATCAGTACCGCCTTATCCTTCCCATCAGTACCACCTTATCTGTGCCTATCAGTGCCCATCAGTGCAGCCTATCAGTGCCCACCAGTGCAGCCTATCAGTGCCCACCAGTGCAGCCTATTAGTGCCCACCAGTGCAGCCTATTAGTGCCCACCAGTGCAGCCTATTAGTGCCCACCAGTGCAGCCTATTAGTGCCCACCAGTGCAGCCTCATCAGCGCATATCAATGGAGGAGAAAAATTACCTGTTTGCAAAATTTTATATAAACAATTAAACATGATTTTTTTTTCAAAATTTTCCATCTTTTTTTTGTTTGTGTAGCAAAAAATAAAAATCCCAGCTGTGATTAAATACCACCAAAAGAAAGCTCTATTTGTGGGAAAAATTACAAAAATTTCATTTGGGTACAGTGCTGTATGACCGCGCAATTGTCATTCAAAGTGTGAGAGTGCTGAAAGCTGGAAATTGGTCTGGGCAGGAGGGGGGTTTAAGTGCCCAGTAAGCAAGTGGTTAAAGCAGAGTTTCACCCATTTAAAAGTCAGCAGCTACAAAAAGTGTAGCTGCTGACTTAATCAGACAATCGCCTGTCCTACGGTCCAGCGATGCAGGTGCACAAAGCCCAGCTCCTCTCCGTGGCGCCGGCATTCTAACTGTGGGCGCCTGGCAATCTTTTGGGACCTGTAACATGTCCCAAAAGATTGCAGGGAGGGGGGAGAGGTGATCTTCCCTCTGGCGCCTCTGCACCAGGGTAGGAAGTGGGAGCCGGGTGCCTGTAGAAGTTCCATTTTTGGGTGGAACTTCGCTCTAAGCACACTCTGTGTGTTTAGCACTTCAGTGTTTATTCATTTCAATGGCCAGAATTAATTAAAATTCTGGCCAATGAAATAAACGCCCAAACAACAAACATTGCTAAACTTGCCTAACGGGTTTGAAAAAACGCAGCTTAGGTGAATTTTTAAGCCTGATTTTCTCCTGTCAGGAGAAAATAGGATTTTTAAAAACAGCTTACCTGTAAAATCCTTTTCTTGACATAGTACATCACGGGACACAGAGCAATAGTAGTTACTATGTGGTTATAGGCCACCTTCAGGTGATGGACACTGGCATGCTTTAAGACAAAAAGTCCACTCCCTATATAACCCCTCCCACTACTGGGAGTACCTCAGTTTTGTAGCAAAGCAATACACGTGTATACCAAAAGAAGGGAGGGACCTCTGTGTCCTGTGATGTACTTCAAAGGATTTTACAGGTAAGCCGTTTTAAAAATCCTATTTTCTTATCGTACATCACGGGACACAGAGCCATAGTAGTTACTATGTGGGATCAGAAAAGAAAGTCTGAAGACTGCCCCCATCTCTATTTACATAGCAGAAAAACAAAGGTCGCCCCGGGACTTTAAAATGAGGTGTTCATGATGATCAAAAGGTGAACAAATATATAAGTAAGAAAGTTTATTTGAATAGTAATAGCATCATCCAACACATGACATGAGCATGGGTAACAGATTAATAAAAACAGCAACATGACATAATGATCCTCTAAACCTAGTCATAATATTGTAATATTACAAATGATACAGATATACATGATACACCTCTAACTCTACGCGTTTCGCGAGCTTTCCTCGCTTCATCGGGGGCTGATGTGCATATCTGATGTCTGTAAAAAACAGATGGGGTACATATCAGAGTATAGGTTATGATTGGACAAGAGCATGAGGCCTGAACCGATCATCCCATACTTGTCAAACAATTGGCTTCAAAAGCTGATCCCGAGCAAGGGTTGGCGGGAGAATCTCCCCCGGGAGTTGAAGGGACGAGGACCACAGCAAGGAGGACCGAGGCCAGACGCCGGGCAGCCATGGCAAAGATTTGAAAAAAGAGGTGTGAACCCAAACTTCGCCCATGGATCTTGCAGGGCGTACACACTGTATGGAATATATGAGTATAAGTTTGTATGTAAAACTGGAGTAGCTATGGAATATATAAGTATACACATTCTTTTCATCTCTCCCTTTCCCTTGGTTTGTTTTGTTATACTCCAACCTAACTTGTTTTTTCCTCTCACTCTACTTTGTTGCACTTTTTCACTTCTTCACTTCTCCGTTAGATTATTTTTTCCTCACTTCTTTTCCACTTTTTTTTTTCTTTTTTCTATACCATCTCCCCCCCATGCTCTGCAGGACATTTTTGGATACCTTGCATCAGTACACACATTTTATACCCTTATTATACTGCTATCCTGGCTACCTCATACCTTGTCTGTAGGATACTTCTCAATACTGTGTATCATGTACATTACCCTACATTTTCAGGACATTGATACCTTCAATATTGTGTACCGTGTACATTACCCTATACTTCTAGGACATTGATATTTTAGCTAACCCAGTTTTTCATACATACTCATGCTTATATATTCCATAGCTACTCCAGTTTTACATACATACTTATACTCATATATTCCATACAGTGAGTACGCCCTGCAAGATCCATGAGCGAAGTTTGAGTTCACACCTCTTTTTTCAAATCTTTGCCATGCCTGCCCCGCGTCTGGCCTCGGTCCTCCTTGTTGTGGTCCCCGTCCCTTCAGCTCCCGGGGGGGAGATTATCCTGCCAACCCTTGCTCAGGATCAGCCTCTGAAGCCAATCGTTTGACAAGGCAGTATGGGATGATCGGTTCAGGCCTCATGCTCTTGTCCAATCATAACCTATACTCTAATATATACCCCATCTGTTTTTTACAGACATCAGATGCACATCAGCCCCTGATGAAGCGAGGAAAGCTTGCAAAACGTGTCGGGTTAGAGATGTATCATGTATATCTGTATCATTTTTGATATTACAATATTATAGCTATGTTTAGAGGATCATTATGTCATGTTGCTGTTTTTATGAATCTGTTACCCATGCTCATGTCATGTGTTGGATGATGCTGTTACTATTCAAATAAACTTTCTTACTTATATATTTGTATACCTTTTGATCATCATGAACACCTCATTTTAAAGTCCCAGGGGCGAACTTCGTTACTATGTGGATGTCCCATAGCAATGCCAACTTAAGGGAGGGAGACACAACAAAAGTAGGGCACTAAGAGACTAGAGGACTCATACTGCAGCCTGCAGTACACTGGAGGCTTGGTGATGCACTGTCCAGGAAGTACCAACAGCCCTGGTGGAGTGTGCTTTAATATGAAAAGGTGGATTTTTCCTTTTTAAACCATAAGCTTGAACAATCACTTGACAAATCCATTTAGAAATAGTAGATTTTGACGCTGCCTGTCCTCTTTCAGGATCTTCTGGCAACACAAATAAAACATCTATTTTACGAATCTGAGCGGTCACCTTCAAATAGACCTTGACTGCTCTCACCACATCAAGAGACTGTAGTGACCTTTCTTCCGCAGAATGAGGTTCCGGAAAAAATGAAGGCAGAATAATATTCTGGTTTAAAAGAAAACCTGACACTACCTTCGGTAGGAAATTGGGATGAGGCCGGAATACAACATTATCCTTATGAACAATCAAATATGGCTCTTTACAAGAAAGAGCAGCCAACTCTGATACTCTTCTTGCAGAAGATATGGCAACCAAAAAAACTCATTTCCTTGACAAAAAGACCAAGGGAATATGTCGTATCGGCTCAAAAGGCTGTTTCTGTAACACAGACAGGACTAAATTCAAGTCTCAAGGGTTCAGGGATGACCTAACTGGAGGATTAATTCTATTTCCCCCCCTGAATAAAGCTACGAACCAGAGAGTGTGAAACAAGTGGTCATTGAAAAAACACTGATAAGGCCGACACCTGGCCTTTGATAGTACTCAAAGCCAGTTTCATTTCTAATGCCATCTGTAGAAATTCAAGGATCCAACCTATGACATATTTCCTGGGGTGCCAACCCCTGAATTCACACCAGGAGACATATGCCTTCCAGACTCTATAGTATATGACTCTGGAGGCCGGCTTCCTAGCATTAACCAAAGTAGAAACTACTGAAGATGACAGCCCACGGTCTTTCAGAATGTGGGTCTCAATAGCCAAACTGTTAAATTTAGCGTTTGTAAGGTAGGATGGAATACCGGATCTTGCGAAAGAAGGTCTGGCCGTTATGGTAGGGTCCACGGGTCCCCTACTGTCATCTTTATAATCGCTGCATACCAAGATCTTCTGGGCCACAAGAATCACCTCCTTCCCTTCCTGCTTGATCCTGTGAAGAAGGCGCGGGAGCAGCAGAACAGGAGGGAACGCATAGATCAGTGAAAACTGATCCCATGGAAAAACCAAGGCATCTGTTGCGCATGCCATCAGATCCCTTGTCCCTGACACAAAGTTGTCGATCTTCTTGTTGAACCTGGACGCAAACAGATCCAAGTCCGGAATTCCCCATCTTTGACATATTGACCAAAAGATGTTGGGGTGAAGAGACCATTCTCCCCAGAACAACTGTTGGCGACTCAAGTAGTCCACCTGCCAATTCTCTATTCCTGGAATGAAGACTGCCGATAGACAAGCAATGTTGTCTTCTGCCCAAGATAGGATACGATTCACCTCTCTCTGGGCCGCACAACTTTTCGTGCCCCCTTGGTGATTGATATAGGCTACTGTTGTGGATTGGATTCTGACAGGACAATCCCGTAATCTGAGCGTCCAGGCCTTCAGGGCCAGGCGTGCTGCCCGAATCTCTAGAATATTGATGGGCAAGGTCATTTCTGATTTGGACCATTTTCCTTGGACAGACGCTTCTTCCAGGACTGCTCCCCAGCTCAGAAGGCTGGCATCTGTTACCACCTTCCACTGGTAGAAAGGATTTTCCTTTTTGAAGATTCTTGAATATCAACCAACTGAGGCTTTGACGCACTTTGGGGGATAAACGCATTGGGATGTCCAGGCTTGGACCTTCTTGTTCCAAGTGGACAGGATACTGTTTTGCAGCAGCCTTGAATGAAACTGCGCATAAGGAACGGCCTTGAATGAGGCCACCATCCTGCCCAACAATTTCATGCAAAATCAAATAGAAGGGTTCTTCTTTGCTTTGACCAACTGAATCAGTTCCCTTATGGAACGGATCCTTGTCTGGGGCAAAAACACCCTCTTCTGAGCTGTATCTATGATAAGACCCAAGTAATGCAATATCCTTGATGGTTTTAAAGAGGGTTTTTCTAGGTTGAGAATCCAACCTAGGTGTTCCAGGTAGCTGACTGCGGTGACCAAACTTTAGGTTTAGGTGGGTTACCGATTGATCTATCAAGAGTAGATCATCTAAGTAAGCTAGAATCTTTATACCTTGAGCCCTTAATCTGGCTAAAGGAGGAGCCAGGACCTTTGTAAACACTCGAGGTGCAGTAGCTAGACCGAAAGGCAGAGCTACAAAATGAAAATGAAGATTTTCTATCTCGAAGCGTAGCTATTTCTGGTGAGCGGGAAAAATAGGTGCATGGAGATAAGCATCCTTGATGTCAATAGACGCTAGCAGCTCTCCACCTTGTAGAATGGAGACCACTGATCGGATTGACTCCATGCGAAAGAGCGGATATTCAAAAACTGGTTTAGCTCTTTGAGATCTAAAATAGGTCTGACATTCCTGTTTGGTTTTGGTACCGTTTTGAATAAAACCCTAATCCTCGCTCTTCCAAGGGGACCACCCATATCACTTTTTGAGACAAGAGATGATCCAAAGCTAGAGAGACTTCTTTTTTTCTGGATCTCTGGGAACGTTTGATCTGAGAAAACGAGGAGACGGAAACTCTCGAAACTATGGTTTGAAACAGAGATATTAAGGAGGTCACCTCTGTCTCAACACTGTTCCTGCCAGACCCTTGAGAACTGCAGAAGTCTTCCTCCCACTCAAGCGAGTGGCACGCCCCTTCATAAGGAGGTTTTAGTATTTTGTTTAGTGGGTTTTCTCCCCCAAAACCTCTTTTGACCCTGGGGCTGACCCTGAGGTTTACCTCTTGGACCTGATGGTGGAGGCCGTCACGACTGCCTGGAGGCTGACGCTCCTGGCACTGGAAAAGCGCTTAAAATTCTTCTTAACTGGTAAAAGGGAACGTTTTCCATGAGAAATTCATTGGATGTATTTATCCAGGTCGTCCCCAAATAACAGTTCACCGTGAAATGGAAAAACTGTCTAAGAGCTTTTTGCATGGCGCTTCGGCTGACCAATTTTTCAACCATAAATTTCTATGCACATGTACCAGCCCTAGCATAAGCCATGAGGCCTGGATAATAGAATCTCTCATAGCGTCTACTGTAAAACATAATGCCTCTGAGTACCTCTTTAAACTGGTCCTTTAAGGACTGAGATACCCCGATCGCTGCCAGCGCAGGCTGAACCGCTGAACCAGCCAGCGAAATATGGTTTTTAAACAGGAATTCCAACTTTTTAGCTGTTGGATCCTTCAGCATTGTCTACTGGACAAGTCAAATTTTTGTTCACCGAGGATATAGCAGCGTCAATTGCTGGAATCTCCCATTTCTTATTAAACTCTTCCTCCATAGGATAAAGTGTTGAAAACTTTTTTGGAGAAATACATAAGCTTTTTTAGTAATGAATGGATAGGAAAAGCATTAATAGTTTGGGGAGGCTTTAGCTAACCCAAACCAGAAGTGGGCTCATCTACTGACTCCGCTACTGACAGAAAAAATGTGGAGCGGACCAATTCAGTGAGAGATTGTACCAAGAACCCTTCTTGTGAACCTGATCCTTCCATATTAGGCTCTTCAGAAGAGGAGTCACTAGCCTCTTCCTGGTCCCCTGAGAGAAATTAGTCATCTCTCGCCCCCTGTTCCTCAGTCTGAGGGTCCTGAGTAATGGACAGGGGCCTGTTATGCTTAGTCCCACTCTGGGATGCGATTAAAGCATCAATTTTTTGCTCCAAGCCTAAAATGGTTGAGGAAAAAAACCTCTTTAGTAATATATATGGGGCTGCAGTGTTAAGAGCAGCTGCAACACCTGACGTCCCTGATGGCTCATTCTGACCAGCCAAATCACTCAGGGGAGGATGCCATCTTTGAGATGGTTCTAGGTTTCCTTGTGGCTGTAGAAGTCTTTCTAGAGCCCCTTTTTGAGGTGCTTTTACCCCCCCCTTCTGACCATAGTCCGATGCACAAAGCAGAGGTACTACCAGAAGGAACGCATCCACTGATTGAGCAATAACAGCGGCAGGGCTGGACTATTAATGCTCAGCCTGATGCAATAGTAAATGTGTCAAAAGAAATGCCTGTGTCACCAAACCTCTTTCATGCCACCTTTGCACTTGTGTCCCTCCGCAGCTTGCAGCAGTAACAATGGTGCTTTTGAAAACACTATCCGGCGCTGGACGTTGGAGGACGCCAACGCCGCGCTAAGCCCCGCCCCCCTCCGTCACCTACGGCTCCCCTCCTCTTTTTAAAAAAAAAGAGCTTTCCCGCGTGAGCGCGGGCCTTTGATCCTATGGGATCGTACAGTGAGGGGGAAAAAATGGCGAGAGGGAGCCTGGAAGCCGCCGAGTAGGACAGTGTGCCTTCGTTTTTGTTTTGTTTTTTCTTGACACTTCTTCCTCGTGAAGAGGGAGAGAAAACAGCACAGGTGGGGGGTGTCTGGTGGGGAGGGAAATCCCCCCAGACTTACCGGAGGTCTGCTGCTGGCTGAAGGAAAGGAAGCTGCTGTTCTGGACACAACGTGAGCTCTCTTGGGGCAAGCATGAGCTCTATACAGCCCCCAGTGGTGAGCTCTATACAGCCCCAAGTGGTGACACATGGGCATGACAACATTCACTAAATTAAAGGAGACATTCATAAGAAAATTCAAAAATTTCTTAGAAAACTCCACTTACCTTTCCCGCCACAGTGTTTTCTGTGGTAAACCAACAAATGCAATCTTCACCCTTCACGGTGGGTTCCATTAACAAACCTTCAGGAACTGGGGACCCATGGGGAAACCCACAATCCTGGATTTGTAATAGCACCACCGCCAGTAAAACTTTATGGTCTTAATACCAAAAGTACTGGATCCCTGGGTCCAGCTCTCTAAAAAGAGAACCGTTTACAGGCAAAACCTTGTTTTTTTGGACACAAAGCCCGGGTACCATTCAATTTGGCCAAAAAGACACTTTGAATGGATCCGGCTGCATGGCAAGCCCCAGCAAGGATTGCTCCAGTGGAGCTCAGCACAGCACATCTTTACTCTTGACCAACACCTTAGACACTGGGGAAAAACTGAGGTACTCCCAGTAGTGGGAGAGGTTATATTGGGAGTGGACTTTTTGTCTTAGGGCGTGCCAGTGTCCATCACCTGAAGGTGGCCTATAACCACATAGTAACTACTATGGCTCTGTGTCCCGTGATGTACGATAAGAAACAGCATTTACAATAAACCACAGTTGCACGAAGCCTTAAAGTGGTAGTAAAGGCTGAAGGTTTTTTATCTTCATGCATTCTTTACATGGAGGGGAAAAAAAAAAAAATAACAATCCACGTGTGCTGCTCCCCCCACTAAGGATTCATGTACCCCGCAGATAAACAGATGTTTAGGAGCAGTTGGGCGTTTTTTCCATCTGTCCCTGAACTCTCCTCTATTTTATTCCTCTATTTTATCTTATCAGTACATGTACACATTTATAGTATTTTCCTAATCAGTTGAGTTCAGAAGGATTGTTTGGAAAGCAAAAAATAAATAAATAAATAAAATGCGTCCAGGACGGATGTTCTAAGACTGTAGACGCGGTAATTCGGGTTTAGCCTAATTTTCGTTTACAGGCGTTTTTCATTTTTTACTATTTGCAAAAAAAAAAAAAAAAAAAAGCTTCTAAACGCAAACGTGGCATGTAAATGCGGCAAAACAGACGTTTTTAAACGTAGTTTACGATCTGTCAGGTTAAATCATTCAGGGAAGGTTGTAAAGCGTTCTGTGTACATTAAGCCTTATACTCACCTAAGACCCCTCTCAATCCAGCGATGTGCATGGGAGCCTTGGCAGTCCTGGGTCTCTCTCTCCTTGTCTGGCTGAGACCAGCGGGCCAATGAGGAGAGGGCGGGCTGAGCAAGGGCTCTGTGTCTCTAATGGATGCATAGAGCGGGGCTTGGGAGTGAGCACGCACCAGTGCCCCCATAGCAAGCGGCTTGCTACTGGGGGCACTGGTCAGGTCAAAGAGGAGGAGCCAGGAGCTCCGGTGGGGGCCTATGAAGAGGAAGATTGGGGCTGCTCTGTGCAAAATCATTGCACAGAGCAGGTAAGTATGACATGGCATTAAAATAAAAATGAACCTTTAATATATTTCTAAAGTATAAAAAATTATAATAGTATTGTAAAATAAAAAGTTTACACAAACCACAACAATGAACTCTCTGCCTTCTTTTGATCTGTTATATATTCAGTTGAATTCAATGGTGAATACACTGTTATACCTGTTGTAAGAGTGCAAAAAAACAAAAAAACAAAACCTGTTGATCCTGCCAGAAATCGTGTGAGCTAATAACTACCTATGCTTTCTCTGTGTATATGGCTAGGTTATGGAGATGGGGGGGGGGGGGGTAGGAAGAGAACAGTGAACTTCATAATCCATCAGAAATCAGGTAGGGCTGGCAACACGTACTTTGAAATTCAGAGCTGAAAATGCAAAGGTTTTCATTTTAACCCATTGCTGCTAGCGTCACACAGATTTGCAGCATCATGGAAGTGAGCATTCTTTCAAGGAGTTGCATTTAGTATACAGTATGTGCATCAGTGTTTGCTCAGGAAGCTCGTTCCAAGCACAAAGGCCAAGGTGTCGCTGACAGCTCTGAGTCTCATACCACTGTTGGTAGCCAGGAGGACTAGTTCCAGATCATGTTATTGGTTATGATACTGACCAATCAGTCCCTGTACAGTCTTTCCCCTCCAGAATAGAGAAAAAAATACATTGCAACTCTCTCGCTTTGTCAGAAGAGGAGAATGTAAAAAAAAAAAAAATAAATAAATAATATATAAATAAAGAAAATCAGGGGATATCAATTACCATTTACCAGCAAATGAAGATCCAATTTATTATGAAAAAGTATACATTTACTTGAATACACTATGTAGTTGCAGTGATATGTACAGTTTTACTAAAACACAAAAACTGTATTCAGGTGTTTTAACATCAGGGCCAGTTTATCATCATTAGGGCCAGTTCATATCAGAACACGGTAAGACCCCTTTCACGCTGAGTCACTTTATAGGCCCTACATCGCTAAAAAATAGCGCCTGCATAGCGCCGGTAAAGCGCCTCTCCTGTCTCTCCAATGTGAAAGCCCAAGGGCTTCCACACTGGAGCGGTGCGCTGGCAGGATGCTAAAAAAAAAGTCCTGCTAGCAGCATCTTTGGAGCGGTGTATACACCGCTCCTAAACCACTCCTGCCCATTGACCTGAATGGGCACCGCTGCCGAACCGCCGATGCAGCGGGTCGTTTTAACCCTTTTTGGCCGCTAGCGGGGGTTAAAACCGCCCCACTAGAAGTCGAAAAACCCCGCAACCGACGCCCCAGTGTGAAAGGGGCCTTAGGGAAACCCGCCTTCCGTGCGCGTTTTCTACATCGCTCTCAAAATGCACTGCAGTTCCGACCTGCAGAAGGAGTTAATGTTAAAGTGATTGTAAAGTGTTATTTTCATAGAAAAAACAAAACAAATGAGAAACACCTGCTCTGTTGCAGTGGATTTGCACAGAGAAGCCTGGGTCCTCTTCTCGGGTCCCCTCTTTGGTGCTCCTGGCCCCTCCCTTCTGTCCAGTGCCCCCATAACAAGCAGCCTGCTATGGGGGCACCCGAGCCGAGTCACAGCTCCCTGTGTCCATTAAGACACGGAGTCGTGGTCCAGCCCCCTCCCCTCTCTCTCCTGATTGGCTAACTGATTTTTATTGACAGCAGCAGGAGCCAATGGCATCACTGCTGTGTCTCAGCCAATCAGGAGGGAGAGTCTCGGACAGCCGAGACACTCATGGACATCGCTGGACAGAGATGGGGCTCAGGTAAGTACTAGGGGGGCTGCTGCAGCAGAAGGCTTTTTTATCTTAATGCATAGACCGTACCTTTGGTGCGGTCTGGCATGATTTCAGCCCATTCAAATGAATAAGCTGAAATTACACTGCACCCAGATCGCACATGAAATCGCACAGTGCGTTACTGTGCGATTGATGTGAACCAGCCCTTAAATGAAGATGACTGGAGGAGCAGTGTCTACTTCAGAGACTTTTAGCTTCCAGGGGCATCAGCCAGGTATGGTAAAAACAGTTACATTGGTCCAAGCTGGATCAATGTACCCATGTATAAAATACAGATACATGGAATTATTCTTTAAGGGGGTCAAGAGGAAGGTAGTACACTACGGTAGCACACTACGTTTCTACACACATTTGAAAAAAAATGTAGCTTACCTAAAATCCCCTCTTGCACATTTCCTCCATGAGCTCCCAAACATCTCCCTCCCCTCACTTCTATTTGTCTGGAATGAGCAGTACACTCAAGTTGTAGTCATATGCACTGCTCTATGTAGAATACACATCCCATAGTCCATCTTAGGAGCGAGCATGCGAGGGTGGCTAGGGTCCTACTTACAGTGAGACTATGGAGAACGAACATAGACAGCCTCCAACAGGAAGTCAGATCACAGCAATTTAAAAAAAAAAAAAAAAAAAAAAAAAAAAAAAAAAAGATACATTTGGAAATTTGGAGAAGGCAGAGAGCAAAGAAAAGCACATCTGAGTGAATACATACTTGGATAGATAGTTTTTTTTTTTCTTTAAACCAGGGTTTAGTGTCAATTTACCACAATGGAAATGATTTACTAAAGGAAAAGACACTGTTCTCTTTGCAGAGTGACTATTCACTGGGCTTAGTCAATAAGATAACACAGACTTCAGATCAATCAATCAACCAACCAGTCATATGATAACCAAATCCATTTTTAAAAAATTCCTTCACATATTGTTTATGTCAAGTGAGCACAGGTCACATTCACGCACATTTTAAGAGGGAAGTTTCAGGGAAAAAAAAAAAAACATTTTAATAAGGAACTTTGAAGCAAAATAAGGGTCAGTGCCCATCTGCAGCCTCACCGTTGCCATCAATGAAGTCTGATCAATGCCCATCTGCTGTCTCAAAAGTGCCATCAATGCAGCAGCCTCACCATTGCCATCAGTGCAGCAGCCTCACCATTGCCATCAGTGCAGCCTGATCAATGCCCATCTGCAGCCTAGAGGTGACAGGCAGGGGGGCGGGACGAGCGCCGACAGATTACATACAGTGAGAATCTCCTATGATGGACAGAACAGTGGTCCAATGCCGGCCCAGGAGACGGGACTTCCTATTACAGAGGCCGCCAAGTAAACAGGAGATTCTCACTGTATATAATCTGACGGCGCTTGTCCCGCCCCCTCCGAGGCAGCTAAAATTTAAGTATTGGCGTATAACACGCACACGCTTTTTGCACCCGATTTTCAGGGTGAAAAAGGGCGTGTTATACGCCAATAAATACAGTAATTATTATCCTTGCTACCCACTTCTTTAAACACATCAATACTGGGCACTTTCGCCCCCTTTCCTCCCAGGCCAATTTTCAGCTTTCAGCGCTCCCGCATTTTCAATGACAATTGCGCGGTCATGCTACGCTGTTGCCCAAATGAAATTTTTATCATTTTGTTCACACAAATAGAGCTTTCTTTTGGTGGTATTTATTCATGACTCCGTTTTTTATTCTTTGCGATATAAGCGAAAAAAGAGCGGAAATATGGAAATAAAAACAATATTTTCTTTATTCTATTTTAAAAGAAATACCGAGGAAATACTGAGGAAAGTCACAGCCCTACAAGATCATTTTTCATACAAATACATAGTACAGCAGGAACAGATCAGTAATTTGAATTATTGGGGTAACAAACACTTTAAAGCTGGTCATTCGAGCCTAAAAAAAAAAAAAAATAAAAAAAAAAAGAGAAATCCATAAATTCTCCCATAGATGGTAAACAGCGTACAGGTAGTCCCCGAGTTACAAACATACAACTCATACTTACAAAACGGAGGGAGACAACAGGAAGTGAGAGGAAATCTACACCATGGAAGGGGAATTCACTCCTGTAAGAGTTATTATGGGAAAAAGGTGTCTCCACTGAAGCTTTATCAACAATCCTTGTTTCCACAACAACCCAAAATTTTCAACATCAATTTGACACAGGGGAAGAAAGTGAGGTGAAATCTTCTGATCAGGGGCACAGACAGTAAACAAACCTTACAGGGGTGTTCACCCTTCCCTATGCTATCCAAAAAATACTAAAATTTTTTTGGGCTGGCTGGAGTTACACTTAACAGCTTAAAGACTGCCCCACAAACATATACTGCAGCAGGGCGGCCCTTTAGCGCGAAATCACATACCTGTACATGATTTTTTTCTTCTAGGGGGTGCACGTGCGCCACCGGTGACCCGCTTCTGCTGCAATTGGACACAGTGGGAGCCAATCAGTGGCTGAGATGGACCCGCCAATCGTTCCCAAGGCAGGCAGAACAGCAATCTGTCCATGTAAACAAGGCAGATTGCTGTTCTGGGACAGGAGAAGACAAAGATCTTGTGTTTCTGCACCAGGAATATGGATCACTGTCTTCTTACAGTACAAGCCCCCCCCCAACACAGTTAGAAAGCACTCCCTAGAGACACTTGTCAGTGTGAGGCAAGGAGAGCTGATAAACGGCATCTCCTTGTTTACAGGTGATCAGCTGTGATTGGACACAGCTGATCACATGGGTAAAGAGCCACGTCATCAGCTATTTACCGAGATTGGGGTTGCGCCGTGTCCCAGGGACACAGGGTGCCCACGATCGCTGCGTTCTCAGATGGTGCGTGATTGCAGCGAGACTGGGTGACGTCATATGACGTCGGCCCAGAACAAGAGGATCCCACCAACTGCAATTTGTCTATACGGCAGGCAGGAGGCAGTTAATAGCAGGTTTTCTATTTAAAAAGCTCACTCTGCTCTCCTCATTGCGCGGGCTCCCATCTTCAGTGTGGGCATCTAAAGCCCACTCGTTGCTCCTTCCGGGATATGGTGCTGCTGGCTCTTGATCTTGCGCATGCGCAGGGCGTACAATGCGCGGCGCACTAATTGAAGTGGAGGATGCATTCTATGCATTGAGGTGAAAAACCTGTTGCAGTGCAGCAGCCCCCCAGCGCCCCCTTTTTACTTACCTGAACCCTCTTTTTCTCTCGCCAGGGGCGAGCACACCAGCTCTGGCCGATGTCTCGATTGGCTAGATTGATAGCAGCGCAGCCATTGGCTCCTGCTGCTGTCAATCAAATCCAATGATGCGGGCGCTGGGGGGCGGGGCCAAGTCCGGCATTCGTGCCTGTGGACGCAAATGCTGGACTCGGGAGCGCACCCACAAGGTAACCCCTCGGGGAAGCGCTTCCTCGAGGGGGTTATCTGATGCGGGGAGGAGCCACGAGAGCAGCCGGGGGACCCCAGAAGAGCAGGTTCGGGGCCACTCTGTGCAAAACGAGCTGCACAGTGGGGGCAAGTTTGATATGTTTGTTATTTTAAAATAAAAAAAAAAAAAAAAAAATATATAAAAAAAAAAATTAACCCTTACAATCACTTTAAACAACGTCCCGTGTACGTGAAACTTAAGTTGTCTCCTTATTAGAATAAAGAAATTATCCTCCTTTTCACACAGCTTCTTATCAGGTTGGATCTTATTCACAAAAGTGATTATTTACTAAACAATCATCTGCAAAGTTTATAATAAAATAATGAAGTTTGGCAACAATTCTATCTCCCTACCTGCCTTGTATTTAATGGGGCAATTCTAAATAAATACCTTTTTCTCTATGAAAACCATCTTTGTTAAATCCAGATGTGACTTGTTTTCATATAATTAGAAAAATATTGAAGAGGAAACTATTTAAGAGGCTAATCCTGAAGGTCTCTGCCACATCCCAAGAAAATGTAGAAAGAGAAAAATGCCCCAAAGGGATAGTACGGGCAGGGAACCAACACAGGATCGATCGACAATAGATACAAAAGAAATCTAAAAATACACATTTTATTCAGTATATAAAAATATCAACATCTAAAAACATTTGTGAAAATGGTAACAGGAATATAGCAATACAGCTGCTAGATGCTGCAACGAGCAGAGAACCAAAGGTTAGAAGCAAATTGTATCTGCAACAAAAAACCCTACATGTTTCGAAAAATACAAAAAGATTTATGTACTTCGTTCTTCAGGGGTTCAGGCAAAGCGTGCTGTTATATTTAAATCGCATATTCCTCTACAGTGAAGATGATACACAGCAATAGTATAAGCAGATGGATTCCCACGTCCGGAGGTCCACTAGGTTGGATTATAACTCTAGGGCAGGGATATGCAATTAGCGGACCTCCAGCTGTTGCAAAACTACAAGTCCCATCATGCCTCTGCCTCTGGGTGTCATGCTTCTGGCTGTCAGAGTCTTGCTATGCCTCATGGGACTTATAGTTCTGCAACAGCTGGAGGTCCGCTAATTGCATATCCCTGCTCTAAGGTGACCCCAATAAGTTGGAACTCACCACCCTCTTCAATATACGGCAAGTTTAGATGTGAGACAAGTCTACTTGAGGCTAAGGGTGAACTGTACCCCCAGGGTGGAGCAGCAGGTCAGAGCTCACAGGAACCGCCAAAAAGACACAGGGTGCAAATCTTTTTCTGGATAATCCTCTCACATCCATGCAGGGGTAATGCTCATCTCAGCTGTGCAGCTGCAGAGTCACTGCTCGCTGCAGCATCTAGCAGCTGTATTTCTATATTCCTGTTCCCATTTTCACAAATGTTTTTGGATGTTGATATTTTTGTATACTGAATAAAATTTGTACCGGTATTTTTATATTTCTTTTGTATCTATTGTCTATCGATCCTGTGTTGGTTGCCTGCCCGTACTATCCCTTTGGGGCATTTTTTTCTTTCTATGTTTACATATAAATTTGGCATCCCTCTATTAGTCAAAGTTAAATTAGGCCTGAGCCAAGTGATATAAACCGTAAAATATGGCACCATGACTGCTATGCATTTCAATGAGAAATTTTTAAGCCAAGCTATTCCTATAGAGAGATGCCCAATTAGTATAAAACAAGTGGAATGTGGGTGAGCCAAGATGGTTTTCATATAGAACTTGCTTGGTTTCTTATTTGGAATTTCCCATTGAAATGCATGGATGACAGGGTGAGAAGTGTGGTGCCATATATGACTTGGCTCAGACCAAATTAAACTTTTCAATATAGAGAGATGCCCAGTTAGTATAAAACAAGTAGAATTTGGGTGAGCAAAGATGGTTTTCATATTGGAATAGCTTGGCTTCTCATTCAAAATTTCCCATTGGAATGTATGGCTGTCATGCTGCCATATTTTTAGATTTATATCACTTGGCTCAGGCCTAATTGAACTTTGACTAATAGAGGGATGCCCAGCTATATGAAAACAAGTCACATCTGGGTGAGCCAAGATGGTTTTCATAGAGAAAAAGAACTTCTAACTTCTGCATCTGAATAAGAAGCTAGGTGAATAAGCCAATAAAGACTTCAGCATGATAAAGAAAATCACAAATTTTGCTTTGTCCCCAGAAAAGTAATAGGAGGGAAAATCTTCCAATGGAGAAACTAGTTCTGGTGACCTGGGGGGCCCCAAGGAATTCCCTTCATTTGCAGGGATTTCCTCACAATTTTGCCTACAGTTCTAACTTAAAGGAGTACAGCCAAAGCTTGTTTGGCTGTACTTCTCCTGTGGATAACAGAAGTGCAGTTTGTTCGGCACTCCTGTGACCCGTTGAAGCCCGCTGTCTGATGATGTCACAGAGCCAGACCAGGCTCGGGCAAGATCGCAACAATGAAGTCGGGAACCACCCACATGCCTGGATCGGCACCCGGATCAGCCTCTCGAACTTGCCCCCCTTCCACAGCCCAGTGCTCCACTGACTGAGGAGGAGGCAGAGCAGAGAGCTGCTGAGTGATAGTCAGCAGCTCTATGCTTAGGAAGCTCTGAGAACCGAGCGATTGGCGGTGTTAGAGGCGGTGGGGGACAGATGGAGCACCTAGGCAAGTATAAATGTGCAAAAAAAAAAAAAAAAGTCCATACTTCTCTTTTAAACTAAAATCAGGACCTGAACTGTAGGACTTCAGTGTGATTTGCACCAAAAGTTCTGGAAAAAAAAGCCATTCTGAGCAGCCAGGAAAATCAATGGTCACCCTGCTAAAGCTTCCAGTAAATATTTGCCTGTGTGCTTAATTGTTAATGGGAACTGTCATGAAAGAATACCGGAAGTGAGGGAGTCATTGCTAACCTTCTCTGTTGATGGTTATTCCATAGCTTTCTCTTCAACACTATCTGAGTCACCAACACAAAACAAGTTTAGGACATAAGAGGTTCTGACATTTTCTGGCACTAATTTTCAGCACTCTTCTTCTGGGTCTCAGACTCAAAAGTACCAATGTCAGGCTCCGCCAGGCATCTAGCATTTTCAGCAGAAGGTAAAGCAGCTGGTAGCCACTATACTTTTCTCATGACGAGTATGATGACATGGCCTCTATAAACGTGACTAGATGGGCAAAGGTCAGAACACCCCACTGTTACCAGCAACAAGGTCATGTATAGCAGTGGGATGGACTGATTTAACATTGATATGGTTTGACAAATAATGGAAGCCCTGGCCAGTTACATTGCGTTCTCAATTTTGAATGGCAGTACAGCAGCCTGTAAAAAAAAAATTGGCACATCACCTCTTGTATAGTGAAAATAAAACTTATACTATCTCTTTAGAAAATAAATGCCACACCTTTTCTTTTCTCAATGACAGCCAAGCCCTGCGCAAAGCACTGAATCATCCCGTTCTTTCCAGGGCATGACGTCACTCTGACATTCCTATATACTTTATCATACGGCTACATATCCTAGAAACACAACATTGAAACACAGGGCCAAATTCTGACAGAAAATTCAGCTGGAGCAGTGGTATGCCTCACTTGAAGTTAACCTGTTATCAAAATATATCTAAAATTAAAAAGTTATTAAACCCTCCATGTGAAACCGATGTAGCAGCATACCTTAGCTCTCGCATTTCAGTGTGCATTTTGTTGACAGCCTGTCATTTCTTTTACATTCAGCCTGTATAGATTCTCTCTCTCCCATTACTGACAGTAGGTGGCTCCACCCCCTTGTCGGCACCCCTGGGCCACCCTTAAATGTGTGCTTCAGCCAGGACTACATCCCGATAGGCTGGCAGCTCCACAGCTCTGAGCTCATAGCAATGCCTCCAGCGGCTTTTCCCGAGACAATGTTTTCAACAGAAGATAATCAGCGATGCTGTGAAGGCTGAAATGTTACAGTGTGGGAAAAAAAAAAAAAAGGAAAATCTAATTTTTTTTTTTATTTAAAATTAGATTTTTTTAGTTTTTTAATAAAAAATGTATTTTAATAAAATGCTTTTGGAGTAAAAATCTATCTAAAGAGATAGTTTTCGATTTAAGGTACATTAATAATTGTTTATTCAGCATGAAATGGAGCTTAATTACTGTATGTAGCATAAGGCTACATATTCTGCAATATTTACATTTTGGTAAACTCATTCAATGAATCCAAGCTCCGAAAGCTGAGATAACATGCACTGTGCACTGGCAAGGTTATTGTTTTAATTACCGTATTTATCGGCGTATAACACGCGCCCCAAGTTTAGGAGGGAATTTTAAGGAAAAAAAAAAAAAAAAAAAAAAAAAAAAAACTTACATTTAAATGCCCATCAATGCAGCCTTATCAGTGTCCATCTGCAGCCTTGTATCATTGCAGCCTTTGCCTAGACTCATTGCAGGCTATTTAAAATTGGCACCGATCTCCGCTGATTGTGAGCGGAGCGAGCGCCGCCGACATACACAAAGCCGAGAGTACTCGGCTCCTCTCACAGTCCTGCCCCTATGATGGACATAACACAGGTCCAATGGCGGGACTGTGTGCGGAGCCGAGCCTAGTCGAGTACACTCGGCTTTGTGTATGACGGCGGCGCTCGCTCCGCTCACAATCAGCGGAGATCGACGTATAACACGCACCCACAATTTTCCCCTGATTTTTGCGTGTTATACGCCGATAAATATGGTAAATAAAAGAAATTGAGTAGTTCCCTAACTATGTGTGATTAGCCTAAAATCGGTTCGGATATCGATGTTTTACTAACATGACAGCTTATTTTTCTAAATAGGAAACCTTCATTTAGTTTTCAAATATTAAAGATTCTAACTACCAACAAGAATAAGTCCTTACAGTTAAAGAGCACCTGACATTTCAGATCCATTATGGCAGCGCTTGTTAGCGGCCATCCACTTACCTGCTGCCGCCACGTCCCTCACCTTGTTGTGTCACTGCCGCATCACCAGCCCTCCTATGAAAGTGAATGGGACTGTCGGTGAGTCAACAGCGGGTCAGAGGAGGAGCCACTGCGGGACAGAGATGACAGTTGCTCTTCAAAAATTATGATTTTAATCAAGTTGATTTAAATCAAGCATTTTTACTAGCAATTTAAAATTGACTTGATTTAAATCAAATCCACCATGGAATGTTAGTTCCCTGAACCTCCTGTTCAAGCAAGTAGCAATGAGCTCAGGCATGTTCAACCACGAGTCTAAAGCCTGAGCGATCCTGCCAGGAAGCTGTCCAAGTGGATAGCCAATCATAGGCAGCAAAGTCATTCACTGTCCTGCAACCACATATGTAAACAGGCAGTGCAGGGAGCTAAAGAGCGATGCATTTTTACAACTTTAACGTGATTAAGTCAAGTCGTTTATTAACAAACATGTTATACTTACCTACTCTGTGCAGTGGTATTGTACAGAGCTGCCATGAACCTCCTCTTCTGGGGTCCCCCGCCAGCGCTCCAGGTCGTTCCTCTTCTTGGTGCGCCACTATGGGAAGATGCTTCCTATGGGGGGGCACACCTGCGGGCTCGCTCTCAAGACAGATTGTGGGGTTTATTTACTAAAGCTAGAGAGTGCAAAATCAGTCACACTTCTGCAGGGAAACCAATTAGCTTCCAGGTTTTATTGCCAAATCTTAAACAAGCTGAGGTTAGAAGCTGATTGGTTTCTCTGCAGAAGTGTGACTGATTTTGCCTTCTCTAGCTTTAGTAAATAAACCTCACTGTCTGTATTTGACGTCTCCGAACTCACACTGTCTGTGTTCTGGATGCCAAATTGGGAGCAGCTGCTGAGACCCAGTAGACATAAATGGGACTCCCTGCAAAGAAAACCTGGGAAAATACAGCCCTTCACACGAAAATACATTAAGTACGCCGTGTGAATAAGGCCTTTGTAATTTTTTAGTCACAGTTATCAACAATTTTTAGAGGTACCTTATCCAATTCTTCTCTGCACACGGCGCAGTACTTCTGTTCACACAGCACCCTCATCTTGGTGGAGCAGCGGTAGCAGATGGGATGGTCACATTTGCCCACAGCGTATACATCCAGCTCCTGACAGCACAACACACAACTTCTCTCCAGATCCAAGGTGTTCACTGACTTTGATGCCATGGCTGTCTCAAGAGGAACAAATACCGTACTACTAGTCACAAAGAAGGAAATACTGATCCAAAGTTATAGTCTTTAAGATACTGCGTGTATATATAAGGTGAGATTAGTGGTTATTGGCAGAATTTGGCTACAACTAGTGGATGGGAGACACTGGAAAAGTGAAATGCAGTCAATTCCAAACAGAGAGGATACAGTAAAATAGGAATGGTGCAATAACGAGATCAGTATAAAGTAATACAAAGTTAGTCTTATTGGGTGAAAAAAAAAAAGGAAGAGCGACTGTGTGACTTGAGGTATCTAGTGAAGAGTGTGAGCCACAAATAATACCAGACTGGTCGTCAAGAATTAATGAAACCTCCAAAAGTATTAAAAGGTTAGATGAAGAACGGTGAAAAGTGACCCTGATGAATATAAAGTATCACCCTGGAAAACTTCTGGAGGGGAAGCTCTGGGCAGCAGGGAGTGAGACTATGAAATCGGATTATAAAAAAAAAAAAAAAAAAAAAAAATGGTTGTTTATAGAGGTAAAATAAAATGTAAGACTATGAAATCTAAGTCTAAATTTAAGACTGGAAGGGCAGATGAGAACAGTGATACTAGGGGCTGTAAGGGGATTAAATGAAAAATACTGAAGGAAGATTAGGATGTGGGCAGGGACTGCGTATGTAAAGTGCAGGTTGTGAAACTTTGGAAGAATGGACAGAGGAGAGCGGAAATTGAGGTAGGAGGGCCCAGAAAGTTGGCTGTTGTATTAAATGGTGTTTCTAGTTCCGCTCTAACCCTAGAGGATTCTGGGAGATCAGGAGTACAGGGAGTAGCACTGGCCCCAGAGGATTCTGTAGGAGTCAAGTACAGAGAGCAGTACTGGCCACTAAATTCTGGAACTGCAGAGTTCAGGACGCAGGACTAGCCACAGAGGATTCTGGAAGAGCGGAGTACAAGGAACAGGACTGGCCACTAAATTCTGGAAGAGCAGACTTCAGGGAGCAGGACTGGCCACAGAAGATTCTGAGAGAGACAAGTACAGGGGACAGGACTGGCCACTAAGAATTCTGGGAGATGAGAGTACAGGGAGTGGGATTAGCCACAGATGATTCTGGAAGAGCTGAGTACAGGGAGCAAGACTGGCCACTAAGAATTCTGGCAAGTTAAGGGAGTAAGACCAGCCACAGAGGATTCTGGGAGATCAGAGTAGAGGGAGCGGGATTGGCCCAGGAGGATTCTGGAAGAGCTGAGTACAGGGAGCAGAACTGGCCACTAAGAATTCTGGGCGATCAGAGTACAGCAAGTAGGGCTGGTTCCAGAGGATTCTGGGAGAGACAAGTACAGGGGGCAGGACTGGCCGCTAAGAATTCTGGGAGATGAGTACAGAGATTAGGACTGGCCACAGAGGATTCTGGGGATCAGAGTACAGGGAGCGGGATTAGCCCCTGAGGATTCTGGGAGATGAGTAAAGGGAGCAGGACTGGCCACGGAGGATTCTGGAAGAGCCGAGTACAGGGAGCGGGATTATCCCCAAAGAATTCTGGGAGATGAGTACAGGGAGTAGGACTGGCCACAGAGGATTCTGGGAGATGAGTACAGGGAGTAGGACTGGCTACAGAGGATTCTGGGGATCAGAGTACAGGGAGCGGGATTAGCCCCAGAGGGTTCTGGGAGATGAGTACAGGGAGCGGGATTAACCCCAGAGGATTCTGGGGGATGAGTACAGGGAGCGGGATTAACCCCAGAGGATTCTGGGGGATGAGTACAGGGAGCGGGATTAACCCCAGAGGATTCTGGGGGATGAGTACAGGGAGCGGGATTAACCCCAGAGGATTCTGGGGGATGAGTACAGGGAGCGGGATTAACCCCAGAGGATTCTGGGGGATGAGTACAGGGAGCGGGATTAACCCCAGAGGATTCTGGGGATCAGAGTACAGGGAGCGGGATTAGCCCCAGAGGGATCTGGGAGATAAGTACAGGGAGCGGGATTAGCCCCAGAGAGTTCTGGGAGATGAGTACAGGGGGCGGGATTAGCCCCAGAGGGTTCTGGGAGATGAGTACAGGGAGCGGTATTAGCCCCAGAGGGTTCTGGGAGATGAGTACAGGGAGCGGGGTTAACCCCAGAGGATTCTGGGGGATGAGTACAGGGAGCAGGACTGGCCACGGAG
Source organism: Aquarana catesbeiana (assembly GCF_042186555.1). Classification (NCBI taxonomy): domain Eukaryota; kingdom Metazoa; phylum Chordata; class Amphibia; order Anura; family Ranidae; genus Aquarana; species Aquarana catesbeiana. The sequence goes on from NC_133329.1 coordinate 94,867,428, forward strand.
GATTCTGGAAGAGCCGAGTACAGGGAGCGGGATAAGCCCCAGAGGATTCTGGTAAAACTGTGGTAGACTGTAAAGGAATTTCGAGGGAATCTAGTACAGCGAGCAGAACTAACTGCAAAGGATTCTGGGAGAGCCAAGTTCAGGGAGCTGGTCTGGCCGCACAGGATTCTGGGAAAGCTGTGGCAGGCAGTAGGTCTCCAGCAGCAGAGGATTCTGGGAGAGCCGTGTATGGGGAACCAGTCAGGCCTCAGAAGATCCCTCGAGCACAGGGTGCAGAACAGGCCGCAGAGGATTCTGGGAGAGCTGAGTACAGGGAGGTCTGGTGGCAAAGGATTGTGGGAGAGCTGTGGTGGGTAGCAGTAGGTTTCGGGCCGCAGAGGATTCTGGGTAAGTTGTGGCGGGCGGTAGGTCTCCGGCCGTACGGAGTTCTGGAAGCTCTGGGCCGGCTGTGGGAGCCGCAGAGGATTCTGGGAGCTCCGGCGATGTTAGGACGCGGCTGCCGCGGTGGAGTCCCACGAATTCACAACCCGCCTTCCCACAGACGAGCCTAAGAGCGAGCACACGAGACCGGCTAAGGAAACGTCACCCACCTGCCGCTCCACGCCGGAAGCGCGCCATAGAGTCCAGCGGAATCGGGTACCAGAGCGCCACTGCAGGCGACGCTCTGTGCGCGCCGGAGGTCTGAAACTCGCTTATCTCTGTCAGACTTCAGCTTTCTCTCCTCTCACAGGGAGGTGACACACACACACACACACAGTACTCAGGTGAATGGGGACGCTAACACCGGCTGTGTTGTCAAAAAGAACCAGTTATGACGGTTTATGTGGCAGTATGAATGATTACAACATGGAGAGGAAGACTGGGGACACAAAATCCAAAAATGCAGCAATAAGGAGGAAGTGTGTGTGTGGGGGGGCTGATTTTTCATGTTTATTTCTATAATTATTATTTTTTTCATCTCTTTCTGATTGTGCAATGAGGCCCCTTGTGGCAGTGCAGGTTTTTTTTTTTTTTTTTTAGACAGTAGGCCCAAATTAGGTTTAGGCCCCTTTCACACTTGTGTGACTTTGGAGATCAGAGTTGCATGACAAGTCCTTCCCAAAGATGATCATTCATATCTGTGCAACTTCAAGTCACACCAATTTCAAAGCAGTCCCTGTACTAACTACTTTGGTCCGACTGATGGGAGTTGAGGTCTATAGTCCTCAAGTTTACACAGGAATTCCCTGAAATCACGGTTAAGTCATTCAACTTTCAAGTCGCGGCAATGTGAAAGGGGCCTTAAGTGGAGTACACACTATAAGAAAATCGGGCGAACGTTCGTCCGATTTCCCTCGATGTTTCACGGCAAATTGGAACCGATTGAAAGAAAATTCGTACGAAAATTCTTACGAACATTCTCGTACGACAAAGGCGTTTTTTTGTTGTTTATTGTCTCTGATCATTCACAGTCTTTCTTTTCTGATCTTTCTTGTACGAAAATCGTACTAAAACGTTACACCGCTTGCCGACCAGCCGCTGTCATTTTACTGCGGCAGGTCCGCATGATCCCGCTGCCATCGTAGCTATACATTGGCTTGCGGGATTGGGATAGCAGGCGCGCACCCGCTGCACAGCAGGGGTGCCGATGCTCATGGTCGACTGTCACAAAGACCGCCGGCCACGAGCGATCGGGGGCATGAGAGGCAGAACAGGGACGTGTGTGTAAACACATAAATCCCCGTTCTGTTCTGAGAGGCGTGACAGATGATGAGTTCCTATTAGCTAGGAACCAGAATCTGTCATTTCCTCTAGGTCAGTCCCCTCCCCCTACAGTTAGAAATACACACAGAGAACACAGTTAACCCCTTGATCGCCCCTTAGTGTTAACCCCTTCCCTGAATGTGACATTTTTGCAGTAATCAGTGCATTTTTATAGCACTGATCGCTGTATAAATGACAATGGTCCCAAAAACGTGTCCGACATAATGGTGCAGTCCTGATAAAAATCGCCGCCATTACTAGTAAAAAAAAAAAAAAAAATAATAAAAATGCTATAAATCTATCCCCTATTTTGTAGACGTTATAACTTTTGCGCAAACCAATCAATATATGCTTATTGCGATTTTTTTTTTTTAACCAAAAATATGTAGAAGAATATATATCGGTCTAAACTGAGAAAAAAATTAGCTTTTTTTAAAAAAAAAAAATTGGGATATTTATTATAGCAAGAAGTACAAAATATTGTGTTTTTTTTTTTTTTTTTTTTTCAAAATTGTCGCTCTTTTTTTGTTTATAGCACAAAAAATAAAAACCGCAGAGGCGATTAAATACCACCAAAAGAAAGCTCTATTTGTGGGAAAAAAGGACGTCAGTTTTGTTTAGATACAGCCCCAGAGCTGTATTGCAAAAAAATGGCCCGGTCATTCAGCAGTCAAATCTTCCGGGGCTGAAGTGGTTAAACTAAAATCGTTCGCTCTGTTCACGTGCAAGAAAAAATTTGTATCTGGCTCAGCCCTTCCTTCTCTGAGCTGGCTGCTCAGCTGTCAGCTCTCATCTCTCTCCACAGTTAACCAGCTGTTGTGGATCTGCTCGTCAGTCCCGCCTACTTAAAGATCTCCAGCTCACTTCATTCCTGCCTTCGCCTTGGTCACATCACAAGAAACCATCTCCTGCGTTCCTGTTTAAAGCTGACATCCCTTCTGGCTCCTTATCTTGCTTACTGTTCCTCTACTTGGATGCCTGACTTCTGGCCTGGCTGATTACCCAATCTGGTTACTGAACTCTGGCTTGGCTGACTACCCGATCCGGTTCCTGGACTCTGGCTATGCTTTGACTATGCTTACTCTATTTACCTTTTTATTTTTATTAATAAACAAGTGTGATTTTACTGTACTTCTGTCTCAGTCTGGTTCATGGTTTCTGACAGTAGACAAAGGCCATGAATTCAGAAGATACAATCTATCCACTTGTTGGTAATATTTTTTCCAGATTGGATGAGCAAGATCACCGCATGGATCAGTTTGCCATGGCGTTACAAACGCTCCTGAGTCGCACTGCTCACCTGGAATCCCCCACTGTGGCTGCTCCGGTACAGCCTGAGTTGCAGGCCATCCCTGCTGCGCCAGTCTCTGTGCAGGCACCCGCCTTGAATATTACCTCTATAAGAGGTATGTCTGGTTCCGCCCCGCTTCCCAAGCGATTTGGGGACGATCCAGTTCAATGCAGAAGTTTTCTCAACCAAGTTGAGATATACTTTGAGATGCTGCCCCAAGTGTTTCCCACGAACAGAAGCAAAGTAGGGTTTGCGATATCTTTGCTTTCTGAGAGAGCTTTGGCCTGGGCTAACCCTCTATGGGAGACGCAAAAAACTTTTGTCTTGAGTTACTCTGAGTTTGTGGCCTCCTTTAAAAGGGTATTTGATGTTCCCGCATGCTCCGCTTCTGCTGCCAAGTGCCTCATGTCCATCAAATAGAGTATGAGAACTGTTGCTGACTACGCCATTGAGTTCCGTACTCTGGCAGAAGAGGTTGCTTGGAACAATGAGGCCCTCGTGGCTACTTTTTCTCATGGTCTCTCAGATTCCATCAAGGTTGAGATAGCAGCCCGAGATATACCCACTGAGCTGGAGAGCTTGATCTCGTTTGCCATCCTCATTGACTCCAGACTCAGAGAAGACTTTCTTTTAAGGAGTGCTTGCAGAAGCCTCCTGTATGTTTGCCTCCGAGCTTTGCAGTCCCCGTGCCTTCCTCACCTCCAATGCCTCCTGGTACCGAGTCGGTCAGTGAAGATGAACCCATGCACTTGGGCTTCACGCGTCTCTCTGTGGATGAGAGAGCCTTTAGAAGGAGAGAGAGATTGTGCTTTTATTGTGGCCAGGCAGGTCACTTTTTGCAGTCTTGTCCTACCCTCTCCTGGGAACACTCGAACCTTGAGGTCCTGTCATGGACAGACCTTAGGTGGTGTTGTCGTCCCCAGTTATCCAGAAGGATAAGCCCCTGGTTTCGGTCACCCTTTCTTGGGCTAAGTCGTCTATCGAGATACCGGCTCTAATCGACTCTTGGGCTGCAGGCCTGTTCATTGATGCTGCCTTTGTATCAGAGCACTCGATTCCACTGCTGCTGCATGACACTCCACTTGCCATTCAGGCTCCTGACGGGAGACCTCTACAGCCTGCCCATGTGACTCATGAAACGGTTCCGTTGTCCATGGCCGTAGGGCCTCTTCACCATGAGATAATCCAATTCCAAGTGATTTCCTCTCCTAAGTTTCCGCTGGTTATTGGTTATCCTTGGTTACAGAGGCACAACCCCTCTTTTGATTTGCTACGTGCTGAGGTTCTCTCCTGGTCACCACAATGCAGTGAAACATGCTTCCGGCAAGGTAGCCAAGGTCCTGTGTACCTCTTCACTCTCCTCCCTGCCAGAGGAGTACCGTGATTATAGCGATGTCTTTGACAAAGGTCAAGCCGGTAGTTTGCCTCCACACCGGCCGTATGATTGCGCAATTGACCTTCAACCTGGTGCCACTCCCCCTCGTGGCCGGGTTTACCCTTTATCGGTCTTGGAGGAGTATGTTGCAGACGTACTTTCTCGGGTTAGTAGTACAGGATACCATCAACCCTATAAAGTGCTGAAAATTAGTGTGCAATAGTGCAATCTTCAGTGAACCAATTCATACCTAATACATGTGATCATATTTACAAAGTATAACAAACAAATATTTGGGGATTATGTGCTGAACCCCTAATTAAATATTAGGTTTTCACCAACAGGTCAGCATAAATACTGCCCTATCCGCAAAACCCATACACACACCTTAAACCAAATAAAATTAAATTAATTATAAATGTGCTAAACCATTGGTTTCCTGCAAACCTCTATATCACAGGTGTAAGCAGGACAATAGTAATAAGTGATAATAAAAATTATAGTCCATATAGTGATCAATCAAAATGTTCAGCTCCAATGTTCAAAATTAAATGTTCAAAATTAACTCCAAGCTGTGACTGAGGTGCTCTCAGATGATAATGTGACTTGTTGTGCTCCCCCTCAGGGGTCCCCACTCACCGACTCCCGCCACCCCGAAAGGGGCAAACAGCATAGGGTATCACGGTCACAGGCTCCTCTCCACCACAATCATCTGGGGTATCCGGATTGGTCTCCGCTCACCGAGTTCTATTTGGGGTATATTCTCAATGGCTCCTTGCTCCTCCGCTTCTCTGTCAGACTTCCGCGCCTACAACCAGCGCGCCAAAACCTCTGCACGAATCGCGCGGAGGTTTTGGCGCGCTGGTTGTAGGCGCGGAAGTCTGACAGAGAAGCGGAGGAGCAAGGAGCCATTGAGAATATACCCCAAATAGAACTCGGTGAGCAGAGACCAATCCGGATACCCCAGATGATTGTGGTGGAGAGGAGCCTGTGACCGTGATACCCTATGCTGTTTGCCCCTTTCGGGGTGGCGGGAGTCGGTGAGTGGGGACCCGTGAGGGGGAGCACAACAAGTCACATTATCATCTGAGAGCACCTCAGTCACAGCTTGGAGTTAATTTTGAACATTTAATTTTGAACATTGGAGCTGAACATTTTGATTGATCACTATATGGACTATAATTTTTATTATCACTTATTACGTATTACTATTGTCCTGCTTACACCTGTGATTATAGAGGTTTGCAGGAAACCAATGGTTTAGCACATTTATAATTAATTTAATTTTATTTGGTTTAAGGTGTGTGTATGGGTTTTGCGGATAGGGCAGTATTTATGCTGACCTGTTGGTGAAAACCTAATATTTAATTAGGGGTTCAGCACATAATCCCCAAATATTTGTTTGTTATACTTTGTAAATATGATTACATGTATTAGGTATGAATTGGTTCACTAAAGACTGCACTATTGCACACTAATTTTCTGCACTTTATAGGGTTGATGGTATCCTGTACTACCAACAGGGGTACTATTGAAGTTACAAGTGGTTTTAGGTACAAGGCACTATATAAAAAAAAAACCCTACCACGTCACCCCATTACCCTTAAGGGAGCGCCATACCCCAGTATACATGTCAAACATTTTGTGGGGTCTCCTTAGGGAAGCTTCTTCAGGGGGGCTGCACACCTTACATCTAGTCCTAAGTGCAGCGGTTTTATATATATATATATATATATATATATATATATATATATATATCTAGTACTTTCTCTGGGTTTCATCCGCAAATCCTCATCTCCTGCTGGTGCTGGTTTCTTTTTTGTGAAGAAAAGGAGCTGTGAACTGAGACGTTGTATTGATTATAGGTGTCTCAATCGTTTCACGGTTAAGAATGCCTACCAGATCCCGTTGATTACAGAGTTAATTGACCGCTTCAACGGAACAATGGTTTTCACTAAGCTTGATCTGAGAGGGGCTTACAATCTCATGAGGATTAAGGAGGGCAACAAGTGGAAAACTGTGTTTAATACCAGAACAGGCCATTATGAGTATCTTGTAATGCCTTTTGGCCTTTGTAACGCCCCGGCAGTTTTCCAGGAATTTATTAACTATGTCCTCCGAGATTTGTTGCATTTATGTGTGGTGGTTTATCTTGATGATATCCTCATATTTTCCAAGTCCCTGGAGAGCCACCACACAGATGTCTGTCGTGTGCTTCAGAAATTAAGAGAACAATCTCTATTGTAAACTGGAGAAGTGTGAGTTCCATCGGGAACTGGTTAAATTCCTGGGCTATGTCATTTCCACTGCTAGTTTTTCGATGGACCCAGAGAAACTTTCGTCAGTCCTACAGTGGCCTCGACCCATTGGGTTACGTCCTCTGCAGCGTTTCCTGGGTTTTGGCAACTATTATCGGAAGTTTATTCGTAACTTCTCATCTCTGGTCAAGCCCCTGACCGATATGACCAGAAAGAACGGTAACCCACAGAGTTGGTCTCTGTAATCCATTAAGGCCTTTTAAAGTCTCAAGGCTGCCTTTGTTTCTGCTCCTGTGTTGGCACATCCTGATCCTACGTTACCTTTTATCCTTGAGGTTGATGCTTCTGAGACTGGTGTTGGCCCCCATCTGTCTTAACGTCCTACCTCTGAGAGTGCTATGCATCCTTGTAGCTACTTTTCCAAGAAATTGTTACCTGCCGAGTGCAATTACGAGATTGGTGACAGAGAGCTGTTGGTAATCATTTTAGCCATGAAAGAATGGAGACATCTCCTCGAGAGGCACCACTGTGCCGGTTCTCATTCTTATTGACCATAAGAATCTCACATTCTTGTCTGAGGCTAAATGCCTCTCTCCCAGAAGGGCGAGATGGGCTCTTTTCTTGTCAAGTTTCAATTACATTGTCTGTCTCATTCTTACCCAGTACTAAGAATGTAAGGGCTGACGCCTTGTCACGACAATTTTCCTCCACTTCGAAGTTGGAGTCGGTTCCGGTTCCTATGATTCCTCCTGATCGTATTCTGGCTACGGTTCGCACCAGTCTTACTTCTCCTTTGGGTGACAAAATTCTTGCTGCTCAGGTTGATGCTCCTCCTGAGAAACCTTGTGACCGCCGTTTTGTCCCAGAGTGTCTCCGTACTGCCGTGCTCCAGACTTACTATTCTCCCAAGGCAGCTGGCCGCCCTGGTAAGAATCAACTAGTTTGGGCCATTTCCCGACAATTCTGGTGGCCTAGTCTATGTGCTGATGTAGCTGCCTGTTCCGTGTGTGCTCAGAGTAAGACTCCACGACACCTTCCAGTGGGCCTCCTACAACCCATACCCAATGGAGAGAGGCCCTGGACCCACCTGTCTATGGATTTCATTGTGGAGTTGCCCAACTCCCAAGGCAACACAGTTATCCTTATGGTGGTTGACCGGTTCTCAAAGATGTGTCATTGTATTCCACTTAAGAAGTTGCCCACATCTAAGGAACTGGCTTCCATTTTTGCTCGGGTGATCTTTCGCTTACATGGGCTACCCAAGGTGATTGTCTCAGACAGGGGTAGTCAGTTTGTGTCCCGGTTCTGGCGAGCCTTTTGTGCACAGCTGGGAATTCAGCTTGCTTTCTCCTCTGCGTATCACCCGCAGTCTAATGGGGCCACAGAACGAGCCAATCAGTCCTTGGAGCAATTCCTACGTTGCTATATTTACAACTTAATTACATTACATTACAACAACTGGTCAGACCTATTACCATGGGCAGAGTTTACTCACAACAGTGCCTTGAATTCTGCTTCCTGATTGTCTCCGTTTGTGGCAAATTATGGTTTACAACCTTCCATGTTTCCTGACTTGTTTGTTCCGCAGAGTATTCCTGCACTAGAAGAGCATCTCTGTGGTCTTCGTTCCACTTGGGCATAAGTCTAGGAGGCTTTGCGTCATGCTAATGATAGGTACAGACTCCTTGCTGACCACAGACGTCTGCCTGCGCTTTCCTACCGGGTTGAGGACAGGGTCTGGCTGTCATCTCGCAACCTCTGACTTCGTGTTCCCTCACTGAAGTTCGCACCTCGGTTTATTGGGCCTTTCCGTATCCTTCACAGGATTAACCCAGTGGCTTACGCGTTGGACCCTTCTCCTAGTATGCGCATCTCAAATGTGTTTCATGTCTCCTTATTGAAACCGTTGGTCTGCAACAGGTTGAGAACCATGAGGAGTATGAGGTACAAGCCATTGTTGACTCCCGTAGGTTCCGTGGGCCCATACAGTTTCCCCTCAAGCCCGGTGGTCCTCCGAGGGGGGGGCGTTGAGGAGGGGGATACTGTCAAGGCTGGCTTAGCCCTTCCTTCTCTGAGCTGGCTGCTCAGCTGTAAGCTCTCATCTCTCTCCACAGTTAACCAGTTGTTGTGGATCTGCTCGTCAGTCCCGCCTACTCAAAGATCTCCAGCTCACTTCATTCCTGCCTTGGTCACAGCACAAGAAACCATCTCCTGTGTTCCTGTTTAAAGACTGGCTTTGCTGACATCCCTTCTGGCGCATTATCCTGCTTGCTGTTCCTCTACTTGGATCCCTGACTTCTGGCCTGGCTGATTACCCGATCTGGTTACTGAACTCTGGCTATGCTTTGACTACGCTTACTCTTTTTACCTTTTTATCTTTATTAATAAACAAGTGTGATTTTACTGTACTTCTGTCTCGGTCTGGTTCATGGTTTCTGACAGTACCCCCATTAAGGTGTTTCCCCCTCTCTATTTGTCCTGTTTACCATTCTCATTGAAAGTGAAAGTAAAAGAAAATCATGCATTTTGGGTTGTCCCCAGAAAAGTAATTTAGGGGAAATCCTCCAGTGTGGACACTAGTTCTGGTGACTTGGGGGTCCCCAAGGAATTCCTAAGAGGTCCTCCCAGAATCGCGCCCCCTGGGGCACTCAGCCCGGAATGTCTGCGACCGTCGGGTCTCCCAGACCCGGTGCGTCATGGATCGGGGTAAAGGGCCAATGACAGTGGTCCTTTACCATGTGATCATGCTGTCCAATGATGGCGTGATCACTTGTAATCCAACCAGAGCTCGTCCGGTTCGGGGCTCCTCACGCCAATCAGTACAGCGTGGGAGGAGAGGGGGGAGCTGGGTGCAGCAGCGCTGTGGGCTGGATCTGAATTTCCCACATCGCTGATCTGTGCCCAGCCATGGCTCATCCATCTATGTTCCATCTGTGCTCTTCTCCATCCATGGCTCATCCATCCATCCCTGCTCCATCCATGGCTCATCCATCTATCCGTGCTCCATCCATGGCTCACCCATCCCCATCCATGGCTCATTCAAGCTCATCTGTGCCACATCAGTGATCATCTGTGCCACATCTGTGATCATCTGTGCCACATCAGTGATCATCTGTGCCACATCAGTGATCATCTGTGCCACATCAGTGATCATCTGTGCCATATCAGTGATCATTTGTGCCACATCAGTGATCATCCGTGTCACATCATTGCTCATCCGTGCCACATCAGTACTCATTCGTTCCACATCCATGCCCCATCAGGTCTCATCCTTGCCAAATCCATGCCACTACAGTTCCCATCAATGCCATTACAGTGCCTCACAAAAGTGTAATAGGTAGTCAAATTAGATTTGAAATGTATGCCCCTAGAACGCCTGATGGTGCTCCCTGCATGTTGGGCCTCTGTATGTGGCCAGGCTGTGAAAAAGTCTCACAAATGTGATATCGCCATACTTGGGAGAAGCAGCAGAATGTATTTTGGGGTGTAATTTTTAATTTTTTTTTCTATGTACATGCTATGCGTTGGAAATATCTTATAAATGGACAACTTTGTGTAAAAAAAAAAAAAAAACGCGGTTTCATTTTCTTTCCACATTTTCCAAAAACTTGTGCAAAAAAATTACATGTTCAAAAGACTCATAATGCCTCATAGATTATATTTTGGGGTGTTTACTTTCCAAAATGGGGTCATTTTTTGGGGGTTTCCATTGCCATGGTGCTCCAGGGCCTTCAAAAGTGTAATGCCCTGTACACACGATCGGACATTGATCGGACATTCCGACAACAAAATCCATGGATTTTTTTCAACGAATGTTGGCTCAAACTTGTCTTGCATACACACGGTCGCACAAAATTGTCAGAAAAAACGATCGTTCTGAACGCGGTGACGTAAAATACGTATGTCGCGACTATAAACGGGGCAGTAGCCAATAGCTTTCGTCTCTTAATTTATTCTAAGAATGCGTGGCACTTTGTGCGTCGGATTTGTGTACACACGATTGGAATTTAACCGATCGGATTTTGTTGTCGGAATATTTTATAACCTGCTCTCAAACTTTATGTGTCGGAAATTCCTATGGAAAAAGTCTGATGGAGCCCACACACGATCGGAATTTCCGACAACACAATCCGATCGCACTTTTTCCGTTGGAAAGTCCGACCGTGTGTACAGGGCATAAGAGGTAGTCTAGAAATTATATGTGTAATTTATGTCCCTAGAACACCTGAACTCCCTGCATGTTGGGCCTCTGTATGTGGCCAGGCTATGTAAAAGTCTCACACATGTGGTATCACCATACTCAGGAGGAGTAGCAGAATGTGTTTTGAGTTGTCATTTGTGGTATGCATATGCTGTGTGAGAGAAATAACCCGTTAATATGACAATTTGGTGAAAAAAAAAAAGAAAAAAACCTTCATTTTGCCAAGAATTGTGGGAAAAAATTGCAACTTCAAAAAACTCACAATGCCTCTTACTAAATACCTTGGAATGTCTGCTTTCTAAAAAGGGTCTCAATAAATGAGATAGGCCATCAGTACATCAGGTGTGATCAATTTAACCACTTCAGCCTTGGAAGAATTTACCCCCTTCCTGATCAGAGCGTTTTTTGCGATTCAGCACTGCGCCGCTTTAACTGACAATTGCGCGGTCGTGTGACTCTGCACCCCAAAAAAATTGACGTCTTTTTTTCCCACAAATAGAGCTTTCTTTTGGCGGTAATTGATCGCCTCTGCTGTTTTTATTTTTTGCGCTATAAACAAAAAAAAGAGTGTCAATTTTGAAAAAAAAACGCAATATTTTGTACTTGTTGCTATAATAAATATCCCCATTTTTTATTTTAAAAAAGCTAATTTTTTCTCAGTTTAGGCCAATATGTATTCTACATATTTTTGGTAAAAAAAAAAATCGCAATAAGTGTATATTGATTGGTTTGCGCAAGAGTTGTAGCGTCTATAAAATAGGGGATAGATTTATAGCATTTTTATTATTTTTTTTTTTTTTTTTTTACTAGTAATGGCTGCGATCTGCGATTTTTATCGTGACTGCGACATTATGGACACATCGGACAATTCTAACACATTTTTTGAACCATTGGCATTAATACAGTGATCAGTGCGATTAAAAATGTATTGATTACTGTAAAAATGTGGCAGTGAAGGGGTTAACTATGTTCCCTGGGAGGTGATTCTAACTGAAGGGGGAGGGGACTAACTAGAGGAAGTGACGGATCGTGGTTCCAAGCTAATTAGAGCTGCACGATTCTAGGCCAAAATGAGAATCACGATTTTTTTGCTTAGAATAAAAAGATCATGATTCTCTCACGATTCTCGCAACGTAATTTTTTTAGGAGAGAGAGAGAGGGTATTTTGAAGCTATCAGGACCTGATGGAAGGAGTAATGGAGTGAGCTCCATAGAGCTGTCAGTGGCCATGTGGGGGTATGGAGCCGTCAAGGCACACACCATAGCAGACAAAGGTTGTGTATAACATGTGCACAGAGGAGGCCCAGCACTGACACACAGGCCTTGCCGCCAGCACACAGGAAAGGCCGAGGCTTCCCTCTAGGCATCCCCCCCCCCTGTGCTCTGCGGGCGCTCGGCTCTCTCACTCACCTCCTGTAGATGCCATCTGTAATTCGGTTCCATTTTAATGGGCGCCGGAGTTTACTGCAGTCCGCATTCTGCCACTTTATTCTCCCGACGTCCTCCTCCCGCCGCACCCACCCGAGGCCTTCCCCGTCCACCGAGACAGCACTCACACCCGCTCCAGGAGTTGAGTGACGTCAGACGTTTCACACCGGCTCCAACGGCTTTTCCTCCCCTCCGCAACAGGGAAACAGGAAATATCCCGGGGACACCATCGATCGGTGCGTGGCGCATGCTTTTAATGTGAGCACATAAATTGCTTGATGGGTCAGAATCGCCCAAAATCTGGAGTTGCAATCGCGGCGGGCGGAGAATCGCGATAACGATTCTCCGCAATTAATCGTGCAGCTCTAATTTTAGTGTAAATATGAGATCTGAGGTCTTTTTGACCCCAGATCTCATATTTAAGAGGTCCTGTCATGATTTTTTTTTTTTTTTTTTAAAGAACAGTGTAACAATAAAAAATAAACATTTTATCTATTATTACATAGATTAAATAAGTGCAAAAAATTACATACAATGCATAAAAACCATAAATAATACCCTGATGATTAACATGTGTAGAGAACAATACACCATCCTGGTGCAAAATATTGGCGAGGGTCAATACAATATGGATAACACCTTAAAAAAGAAAGAAAGGGTGCACCAGTCATGTGCATTATCCTTTGGTTGTAAATTTATTAAAAACGATAAAAAGAAACTACTCACAAACAGACATAGAAGATCTCGAAGTATAAATAGTTTTCGATTAGCAGCATTCAGTCTAGGATGAACGGAGCTCTCCAGAGGTCACAGAAGAACTCACAGGGATCACTGCCAACTGACGCGTTTCGAAGGGAACACCGCTTCTTCCTCAGAGCTCAGCAGTGAAACCTCCTTCAGCAGTCCCCATATACATGGGTGTGTGTAAAAATGCACCTACAATCAGCGAAAATGCCTAGGGCCCCTCCCTCTTCCGCCTTCAGCACGGAAGAGGGAGGGGCCCTAGGCACTGAGGGCGGAAGAGGGAGAGGCCCTAGGCATTTTCGCTGATTGTAGGTGCATTTGTATGTGTCTATGGGGACTGCTGAAGGAGGTTTCACTGCTGAGATCTGAGGAAGAAGGGTTCCCTTCCAAACTCTTTTGTAGTACTTAAGCCACATACACACGATCGGATTTCCCAGACGGGAATTGTGTGATGACAGGCTGTTGGCGGAATATCCGACCGTTTGTACGCTCCATCGGACAATTGTTGTCGGATTTTCTGCAGACAAATGTTGGATAGCAGGCTTTAAAATTTTTCTGCGGACAGATGTCTGTTGTCGGATTTTCCGAGCGTGTGTACACTAGTCCGTCGGACAAAATCCAAAGTACAAACACGCATGCTTGAAAGCAAGGATGAGCCAGAAGTGGTCGGTCTTGTAAACTAGTGTTCATAATGGAGAATTAACATTCATGACGTGGCAAATTATGAAATCTCGAAATGCAGCGCACATTCTCTTCTTCTTTAATTTAGATAATAATGAAGCGCTTTGCTGGTGATACTGATGGAGTTATTGCAAACAAATTTTCAAAGGCTTTTTTTTTCTAATATCAAGAATAATATTATTATGCTTTTTATTTTTTTTTGTTGGTACAACACCATTATCCCGTAGTTTTTAACATCAAAGATACAACTATGTTGGTGTCCCTTGTCAGTTTTACATTGTATTTTTTTAAATGTAACTGCCTACTACCAAACTGTCATTTGAAGTAAAACACATAGCCAAGTATTATTCTCCACAATTTTTTTTATTGTGCATTAAAAAAAGAAAACAAATAAAATTAGACATGCTATCTGCAACTAGAACTTAACCAAAAAGTGCATTCTATGCATCCAAAAATATAGAAAATGTAACAAATCAAAATATCATTATTCAACCAAAAAATGAAATAAAAGCCTTGTGTATGTGTTCTGCTTCTTAATATAGGGGGTCAACAATGCCAAGAGTTGGTGAAAGCAGGGATCCGTCATACAGAGATAATTCCAAAAAACATCTGGATTATTCTCCTGGAGCTCCCGCAGCAAAGGCATATGACATAATTGGTCACGATTAATAAAGCAACCAATTTTTGGTCCAAGAACTCCTCCTCCTGTACTGGACTTGGGTCAAAGCAATAACTCCACAGCCTATAATAAATAACAGTTATCTCCACCTATTCTGCAACATGTCTGGTTGACGAACGGCCGTTCAGAAACAAATTGAAAAGCGCAAATTGAAAAGTGCAAATCAACACTCACCAAACTTCTACTAACACAGAATTAGCAGAAGGAGCCCAAAGGGTGGCACTAAAGAGCTGAAAAACCACGTAGTATGTCACTACGTTCGTGTTTGTTGGCTGACAATTCCTTGCCATTTGTATGCAAGACAAAATCCAGGAACACGCCTTCAGGACAAAAGTCAGAGGTTTTGTCTGTGTAAAATCCGATTGTGTGTACGAGGCTTTAGAGCTGGACGTTCCACAGCAGAGTATTGTGTCACAAGAGGATGCTACCGAGGATCACTACTAAACCATCTAAAATTGACTGGATGGAGAATTTAAAGCCCAGATTGAAAGTACACAGAGCAGACTTTTTCATCTTATGCACAGCTGCAGTGTTTTCTGAATAACATTTGCAATGCACTGATGGACTTGGATTGCAGGACTAAATTAAAGTATTAACCTGTTAGAGAGAAAATGCAGTTCTGAGTTAGACAGATGTATGCAGATACTCTCCTTCAATAAGCTAACCACTCCAGTTTCCTACATGCATACCTGTTTGCCCCAATTACTACAGGAATGTGCATCCCCTCTTTTATTAGTACCACAGCGCACAGTGAACTACAGTTTCCAGCCCCCAAAGTATATGAACCAGCAGGTGTAGTCTCAAAGAAGGAGAAGACCATCTATTAGTTTGCCAGGGGTCCTGCAGCTTCCATCAGTGATCTGGACAGGTCGGAGCAGAGCATGAAAACAAAAAGGCAGGAGCATGGGATCCCATTAAAAACTTAGTAACATTTATTGACTGTAAAAATAAGAACACTTACATCAAAGTGGCTCTGTATGACAGCTGGTGTATGTTTTGTACAGTGTTCTACCTTGTGGTTGCACTCTATGTCTGTCCTGCTCTCTTTTTCTCCTCTGTGAGCCCTAGACCTCTGCAGGTGAAATTCAGTTTTACCAATCTCCTTTAGGCAGAATGAACACTGAAGCATGCAGCTCTGATCACTTCTAGGTTTAGAGCTGTGAAATCCTGGCTGCAAAGGCATAGCTCCCAACTGTCCCTGATTTTGAGGGACTGTCCCTGATTTGGAGCAATGTCCCTCATTCCTCCTCATTTGTCCCTCATTTTGGTCTGATCTATATAGATGTATATAAAATGCACTTTTTATCTATCAAAAAGTGTTTTCCAGTGCTAAACCTTTCATTTGATTTCTAAAATGCTACATTTGTAAATTTCAAAAGCCAATATAAAGGAATAGTAGTGGTAAAAAAGCACTTGTGGGTTCAACCAGTCTTGTTTTTTTGTACAATTCTTCTTTAAGGGGGTGTGGCAAGGGATGTGTCCTATGCCTGCATACTTTTGCTGATAGGCGTCCCTCATTCCCATCTCAAAAAGTTGGAAGGTATGCAAAGGACAGGTCAGCAGCAAATCAGGGACTTTGTATCTCCAATCTGCACTGGCCCCCAAAAAATTAAATGTCAGTAGCTACAAATACTGTATGGCTTTGTGAATGGTCCTGCAACCTTCTTGGACCTATGACGTGTCCCAGAAGGCTGCGGTCAAAGAGGGGGGGCGAACCTCCGCTCAGATCGCCTAGGTGATCTTGGCGGAAGTGGGAGTGTCAAAATGAGTTACTCACTTTCCCCCAAAGTGTCCAAAAGCAGTAGAGGAGTGAGGGTTTTTCTTTTTGAATTAATAGATGTTTATTGAGATTTTGAAGAAAAGTACAAGTATTCAGTAACAGGAACAACAGCAGTCCACCAAAGCACACTACCTGCACAAGTGTAAGAGATTACAGAATTTAACATTCCTATGTTACAAAATTGTGCAATGGCATGACTTTGGGGTTATAATCTGGGTACAAGTAGGTGTATGATAGCAATTCAATTTACTTTATAAATAAAGTAAAAAAAAAATGCAATAAAAATTAATATATAGCAAAAAACAAAAAAACTGGGAGAACACTGGGAGAAAGATAACTTAATATTGTTGCACTACTACAAAAAGCATGTGAATAAAGTAGCAGCCATCATCACCAGTGTAGTAACAGTGCAAGAAAAGTGAAAGAATAAATGCAGCGCTACAAAAATGTTTTAGTTTTTTAAAGGTTGACTAGCACAGTATATACTAGTAACATGTATGTGACAACAAATCCTTCAACGTGATAAAATTCAAAACCACATTGGAAAAAGTGAAAGAATGAACTTCAATGGCTAAAAATAATGTCCATAATAAAATACAAATCCATCAACCTAAACAGCGTGATACTTCTAGTGGCAGAGAGGAGAAGCATATGTGGTTGGTATTCTTAAATCGCATATGTGGTCTTCATGTGCTAAGAATCTACACGAAAAAAATGGAAGGGGTAAATACGCTTACTGGAAAAGGTGGACACATTCACCATACGGCTAAGTGTCATTCAGGCTTGTGGATCCACCGATCCAAACAGATGCTTGTTGGGAGGCGTTAGTGATGGATTCCAATAATTCCTTCTGAGGCAACCGTGAACAGCCGTGAGAAGAGGATGATATTCGGATCCGCAGGGGATGGATGGATTCACCTTCACAGCAAATGGATAGCTGAAGAAAACAGCTTTCCTTCTGTGAACACAGTGGTGTAGTGTATGTATAAAACAACACTGCGCTTTAGGATCCTTATATAGGTTCAGAAATTCAGGTTGCTGCCTCCCTTACACAAAGTCCCTAATAAGGTACTTTGCCAAAGTACAAGAATGAAAAATTTGGGTATGTTGGCGCTACCTAAATATAGTTATTTCTATATATACTGGGATAGCCTAAAATAGATCTTGTGAGGAATGCAGTATATATGAACCCCCCTTCCAGTGTGGGTGGTCCCACAGCTAATAGATATGTCCCACTGCACATATACTTTTAGGATTAATGACAACCAACAAGTGTCGCACAGTTTACTAGCTCCTACAGCATCTGGAAAGGAAGCCAGAGGCTATATTCCATACTGTGCATTTATTTATAACCATATAACAATGTGATGATATATAATATATATAGTACTATCCTGATCTGATACCATATGCATAATTGACATATATTACACTTGCATAGAACGAAACAAATATAGTAGCCTAGGAAGTCCAACAGTTAAAACTTCAACATGTATTGCAACAGTCCCATATATTGATGTTATATAATTTATTCAGGTTCCCACAGGTGACTTTGGTGCTGCAACAATTTGTCAGGTGACTCTCGTGCTCCCCCTTTGATTGCTTACTCACCAGCTCCCAGAACCCCAAAAGGGGTATGATGCTTTTATGGTGTAGTACTCTGGGTCACTTCATTTGTTGTTCCGTCTGCCAGATTAATTCTGTTGTAGTCAGCTACCAGGACCCACACCGGGGTAGTCCACCTGTGTTGGGGGATGGGTCGCCTTGCTCCTAGTTTTTGTGCTGGATGTCTCCTATGCTTTCCAATCCTTGAAGGTGTAGCTTCTTATAATATATGAGGGGAAGCTACACCTTCAAGGATTGGAAAGCATAGGAGACATCCAGCACAAAAACTAGGAGCAAGGCGACCCATCCCCCAACACAGGTGGACTACCCCGGTGTGGGTCCTGGTAGCTGACTACAACAGAATTAATCTGGCAGACGGAACAACAAATGAAGTGACCCAGAGTACTACACCATAAAAGCATCATACCCCTTTTGGGGTTCTGGGAGCTGGTGAGTAAGCAATCAAAGGGGGAGCACGAGAGTCACCTGACAAATTGTTGCAGCACCAAAGTCACCTGTGGGAACCTGAATAAATTATATAACATCAATATATGGGACTGTTGCAATACATGTTGAAGTTTTAACTGTTGGACTTCCTAGGCTACTATATTTGTTTCGTTCTATGCAAGTGTAATATATGTCAATTATGCATATGGTATCAGATCAGGATAGTACTATATATATTATATATCATCACATTGTTATATGGTTATAAATAAATGCACAGTATGGAATATAGCCTCTGGCTTCCTTTCCAGATGCTGTAGGAGCTAGTAAACTGTGCGACACTTGTTGGTTGTCATTAATCCTAAAAGTATATGTGCAGTGGGACATATCTATTAGCTGTGGGACCACCCACACTGGAAGGGGGGTTCATATATACTGCATTCCTCACAAGATCTATTTTAGGCTATCCCAGTATATATAGAAATAACTATATTTAGGTAGCGCCAACATACCCAAATTTTTCATTCTTGTACAGTGGTGTAGTGGGTAGCACTCTCACCTAGCACTAAAAAGGGTCGCTGGTTCAAATCCCAACCACGACACTACTTGCCTGGAGTTTGCATGTTCTCCCTGTGCCTGTGTGGGTTTCCTCCGGGTACTTTGGTTTCCTCCCACACTCCAAAGACATGCTGGTAGGTTAATTGGCTTCTGTTCAAAAATTGGCCCTAGTATATCAATGTGAGTTGGGGACCTTGGATTGTGGGCTCCTTGAGGGTAGGGACCATTGTGGGTGTGTGATGTATGTGTGGAGTGCTGCGTGAATTGGCAGCGCTATATGGGTACCTTTAAATAAATAGGGATGATTGTAGATACGCACCCACACTCACTCAGGTTGAACTGGATGGACTGGTGTCTTTATTCAACCTTACTAACTGTATCTATGTAACTATGTCCCAGTGAGCCCATCCCCCCTACAGTTAGAACACACCTAGAGAACACACTTAACCCCGTGATCGCTCCCTAGTGTTAACCTCTTCCCTGCCAGTGTCATTTTTACATTGATCAGTGCATTTTTATAGCACTGATCAATGTATTACTAGTAAAAACTATTAAAAAAAAAGTCTCTAAATCTATCCCATAGTTTGTAGAGGCGATAACTTTTGGGCAAACACAAACAATATACGCCTATTGTGATTTTGTTTTACCAAAAATATGTAGAAGAATATATATCAGCCTAAACTGATGAATCAATTTTTTTTTTTTTGATATGTATTATACCAAAATTGCTGCTCTTTGTTTTTTAGAGCAAAAAATAAAAACAGCAAAGGTAATCAAATACCACCAAAAGAAAGCTCTATTTGTGTGAAAAAAAGGACATCAATTTTGTTTGGGTACAGCGTTGCATGACCGCGCAATTGTCAGTAAAAGCGATTCAGTGCCGCATCGCAAAAATGGCCTGGTCATTAAGGGGAAAAATCTTTCCGGGGCTGATATGGTTAAAGTGGATCTGTCTCTACAGAATTCAATTCAAGCCACTGTGGATTCTTCTGCTGGCTGCTTTGTCACTACAGTACGTACAGTGAGGGAAAAAAGTATTTGACCCCCTGCTGATTTTGTACATTTGCTCACTGACAAAGAAATTATAAGTCTATAATTTTAATGGTAGGTTTATTTTAACAGTGAAGAGACAGAAAAACAACAAAAATATCCAGAAAAACGCATTTCAAAAAAATTATAAATTGATTTGTGTGACAGACCTAGCCGGGAAAGAGACTTTTGAAGGGGACTGTATGCTAGCCTCTTGCCGATCGATCGGGGGCCCTTGCATTTGGGGGAACGGTGCTCTTTGTGAGCTGTATGTCTGGGGACCCTGGATTTGCCATATTGGAATAGTGGCTGATTCATAATGCTGGGACAGATACTGTTAGGAGATGCTGATGTAAATTCCAACACCTGTCTGTCTATTGTCTGCTAAAAATGTGTATTGTAAATAAGTCTACTATGGGATCTAAGAGTCATTAGATCCCCATTGTTATTTGTGTTAATTAACTCTGCTATTGTGTGAAGAAGAGTCTATGTTGATTGTGATAATGTTGATTGGACTTTCTGAACTACAAGACGGCCAGTCTGGCCTAACGGTCATGTCTGAGTCATCTAGGCTGTCTAAAGGGATTAGTTAATTAGCTCATGTTAATTAGGTTAATTAGGTTACAGCTGTATTGTTAGAGTAATATGAGCAGGAGGTCTGCACCTACACTTTGAGTGTATAAAAGCCTGTATTTTGTCAATAAAGATAGATTCCTGTTTGAACTTACATACAGCCTGCCTGGTGTTTGTTCTGAGCTATCACAACTGGACTAGAACGGCACAGAGCTGTGGTTCTAGTCCCGGACCATTGGATGACCGAACCATCAGACGTTGCAATCTGATTCAATAGCTGCAGAGGAGTGTCAGGAGAGTGGAACCGAGCGAGCAAAGGGGCTCATTACATTGGTTGGCAGCCGTGGGATTTGCTCTCCAGTTACTGGGACACTCCAAACCAGCCTGCAGGAGAGCCACACTGAAAGACTTATTCGAGAGCCGTGGAGGGAATGGTGGGATCGTGCTTCCTTGCCGTGAACGCATCCAAACCATCACCTGGATCCAAGGTAGCAGGATAGCAGGAGAGGAGAGATACTAGCCACCATGAATAAGGAATTCAGAAGGAGGTTGCAAGAGAAGGAGATACAGCACAGAGGGCCAGTATCAGAGCAGGTCCTGCTAGGATGGTTTGATTCTATCCGCTGTGAACTCTGGAAGGAAGCGCTAGCCCGTGAGCAGCAACACCAGGGAAAAGTTCTCACCTCCATCCATGTGAGGTACTGGTCGCAGTATGAAGTGCGAATGCTGTTTTTGGGGGTGTATAAAAGCCTGTATTTTGTCAATAAAGATAGATTCCTGTTTGAACTTACATACAGCCTGCCTGGTGTTTGTTCTGAGCTATCACAACTGGACTAGAACGGCACAGAGCTGTGGTTCTAGTCCCGGACCATTGGATGACCGAACCATCAGACGTTGCAATCTGATTTTATAGTTGCAGAGGAGTGTCGGGAGAGTGGAACCGAGCGAGCAAGGGGCTTGTTACAATTTGCATTTTAATGAGTGAAATAAGTATTTGATCCCCTATCAATCAGCAAGATTTCTGGCTCGCAGGTGTCTTCTATACAGGTAATGAGCTGAGATTGGGAGCACTCCCTTAAAGGGAGTGCTCCTAATCTCAGCTTGTTTCCTCCACCAAAGCAATCGCCTCCACTGAAGCAATCTCTACCTCCACCGAAGCAATCGGATTCCAATTTCTCCAACATAGCCAAAACCAAAGAGCTGTCCAAGGATGTCAGGAACAAGATTGTAGACCTACACAAGGCTGGAATGGGCTACAAGACCATCCCCAAGCAGCTTGGTGAGGGGGTGACAACAGCAATGATTTGCAAATGGAAGAAACACAAAATAACTGTCAATCTCCCTCGCTCTGTGGCTCCTTTCAAGATCTCACCTCGTGGAGTTTCAATGATCATGAGTATGGTATGGAATCAGCCCAGAACTACACAGAAGAATCTTGTCAATGATCTCAAGGCAGCTGGCACCATAGTCACCAAGAAAACAATTGGTAACACACAACACCGTGAAGGACTGCAGTGCCCGCAAGGTCCCCCTGCTCAAGAGAGCACATGTACAGGCCCATCAGAAGTTTACTAATGAACATCTGAATAATTCAGAGGAGAACTGGGTGAAAGTGTTGTGGTCAGATGAGACCAAAATCAGGCTCTTTGGCATCAACTGCACTCGCCGTGTTTGGAGGAGGAGGAATGCTGCCTATGACCCCAAAAACACCATCCCCACCATCAAACATGGAGGTGGAAATATTATGCTTTGGGGGTGTTTTTCTGGGGACAGGATAACTTCACCGCATCAAAGGGACGATGGACGGGGCCACATACCCTCAAATTTTGGGTTAGAACCTCCTTCCCTCAACCAAGGCATTGAAAATTGGTCATGGATGAGTATTCCAGCATGACAATGACCCATTACACATGGCCAAGGCAACCAAGCAGTGGCTAATGAAGAAGCACATTAAGGTTACTGGAGTGGCCTAGCCAGTCTCCAGACCTTAACCCCATAGAAAATATGTGGAGGGAACTGAAGTTTCGAGTTACCAAACGTCAGCCTCAAAACCTTAATGACTTGGAGAGGATCTGCAAAGAGGAGCGGGACATAATCCTTCCTGAGATGTGTACAAACCTGGTGGCCAACTACAAGAAACTGACCTCTGTGATTGCCAACAAGGGTTTCTCCACCGAGTACTAAGTCCAATGCTGTATCCTGGCCTAGGCCAACAAGGCCCAGGCCTAGGGCAGCACTTTGCAGGGGGGTAGCACAGAAAGATTCCCCGCCGGCTTGCGCTACACTGTTAGTGTAGCGCCAGTCTTATGGGGCGGACTGGGCTGAGAGGCAAGTTAGTCTAGCGCCCCCATAAAGCGACCGCGCTGCTTCTGGTATGCGGGCAGCTGGCATTCAGCAACTGGGGGGGGCATTTCTAATTTTGACTGTCCTATCATCCTGGACCACAAACCTTCTTCACTGTGCTATGTTTTCTGCTGCACCATTGTTTTGCTTGCGTCTATCTAGCAAGGTTACTCTGTGGTATAAGCAAGGAAGCTGAGATTTCTGCAATGTGTAAATGTGCTTTTACTATACAAAGATGCTGTACATACAAAAATATTACAATCTTAGGAATACAATACAAGACTGACAGATATCTATAACAAGCAAAAATGCCTAGCAAATGAACAGCCTATGGTCTAACAGTACAAATACACTTAAAAGTTACTTATCTTCTGTTACTGTATGTTCGTGATCTCCATTGGCAACAATGCTTCTTGGACACCAGGCAGTGTTCTTGTATCATGAGTGGCAGCTTCTGATCTTCAAAGCATGATGGTGTGTGTGTGTGTCTGTCTGTGTGTCTGTGTCCCTACTCACCCCCTTTTATGTGTCAGGCTGTTTGCAATAGTTACCAAACAACAGAAAACATGCCCGTTTACTGTAGCTGTAGAAACAATGGACTGTTAATAACTGCATCTACGTACCCATTGTCTAATCAAGCCAACACCTGACAGTAATCTAACAGTCATTCTTTCAGTTTGAAAACCTCAAACAACTAAATCTCTTTCTTGTGTACTGTAGCAATAGAGACAATAGCCTGTTAGTTGAACTGTCAAATAAATACAACAATGATATTTACCCCCATTGTATAAAACAGCAAATCTACTAAAGCCAAAAACTGACAATATCTCTATGACCAACCACTATTGTGTAATGTTATGTCCCATGTATTGTAAGTCTGATTAATAAAAAAATCATATTGTAACAAACGCAACACATTCCGCCCTAGAAAATCTCTTCATTACTAAACTCATTCTAAACATTAATTTTCCTTGAATGCAACACCTCCCATTTCTGTCACTGAGAAGGTGTTTCAGTCTTTAACTAAAAAAGTTCATTAGAAAGTCCATTCTAAAGTTCTTTAGAGGGGGCGTGGCCGGGATGGTGGACTGAGCAGACGTGCTCTCAGAGCTCTCCTGGAGTGAGATCCGTTAATCTAATCCGTACCTACTAACTAAGTGGATCGAGAGGATCCTTTCATACCTGGATGCCTTCTAAAAACTTTGGGAGTCAGAAGAGGGGTAAGCGGCTGAAATTTCCCCCGAGTGTCCCTGCAGAAACCTCTCCGATCTCTGGTGCCCGGGGATCCCCAGTGCGCCTATCAAACATGGCGTCACAAACAGACCACGAGGAGGGCTCTCTCCCTGTGCCTCCAGGCATTCTGGAGGTTATGGCGGCCATCACCCTGTGCCAAACTGCCTTAACATCTAAGATTGAGGAGGTACAAATGGACGTTGGATTGATTCGCCAAGACCTAGATAAGATCCGGTCTCGAGTGACTGAAACTGAGCGGCGTGTGGGAGAGGTGGAAGATGCGACGACTGATCATGCGGCATCCATCAGAGCCCTACAGACGAGGGTCAAAGCACTAGAACATAGAGTGGAAGACGCCGAGAATAGAAGCCGTCGTAACAACCTCAGGATTGTGGGACTACCGGAGGGGGTTGAGGGAAGATCCCCTGCTCTATTTACAGAAGATTTCCTGCGTGCCCCTATTTTGCAGTAGAACGGGCTCATCGCGTCCCCTCCAGGCCTGGACCTGAGGGTGCTCCACCCAGAACCTTCATTCTCCGGCTACTAAATTACAGGGACCGTGATGAGCTACTACGGGCTGCACGAGCGGCCGGGAAACTTCCTTACCGCAATGTAAAGATCCTGCTGTTCCCGGACTACACCGTGGAGACCCAGAGACAGCGCCGCTCTTTCGACAGCATCAAGGCCGCCCTGCGATCCAAGGGATTGAAGTACAGCGTCTTGTTCCCAGCAAAACTGCAGGTAGTGGATGGTGAGGCTTCTTCGTTAATCCAAAGGAGGCCTCCGCGTGGCTTGAGGCACTCCCTCCGTAGTACTACTGAACCCAGCAAGCTGCTATGGAAAGTTTTGGTTGGAGTTTATTAGATCACCCTAAGCTCCTGTGATGGGTAAGCTCTTTCCTTGGAATTAGGGATGAGCTTCGAGTTCGAGTCGAACTCATGTTCGACTCGAACATTGGCTGTTCGCAAGTTCGCCGAACAGCGAACAATTTGGGGTGTTCGCGGCAAATTCGAATGCCGCAGAACACCCTTTAAAAGTCTATGGGAGAAATCAAAAGTGCTAATTTTAAAGGCTAATATGCAAGTTATTGTCTTAAAAAGTGTTTGGGGACCCAGGTCCTGCCCCAGGGGACATGGATCAATGCAAAAAAAAAGTTTTAAAAACGGCCGTTTTTTCAGGAGCAGTGATTTTAATAATGCTTAAAGTCAAACAATAAAAGTGTAATATCCCTTTAAATTTCGTACCTGGGGGGGTGTGTATAGTATGCCTGTAAAGGGGCGCATGTTTCCTGTGTTTAGAACAGTCTGACAGCAAAATGACATTTTGAAGGAAAAAACTCATTTAAAACTACCCGCGGCTATTGCATTGCCGACAATACACATAGAAGTTCATTGATAAAAACGGCATGGGAATTCCCCAAAGGGGAACCCCGAACCAAAATTTAAAAAAAAAAAATGACGTGGGAGTCCCCCTAATTCCCATACCAGGCCCTTCAGGTCTGATATGGATATTAAGGGGAACCCCGGCCAAAAAAAAAAAAAAAAAATGATGTGGGGTTCCCCCTAAATTCCATACCAGACCCTTCAGGTCTGGTATGGATTTTAAGGGGCACCCCGCGCCAAAAAAAAAAAAAACGGCGTGGGGTCCCCCCAAAAATCCATACCAGACCCTTATCCGAGCACGCAACCTGGCAGGCTGCAGGAAAAGAGGGGGGGACGAGAGTGCGGCCCCCCCCTCCTGAACCGTACCAGGCCACATGCCCTCAACATTGGGAGGGTGCTTTGGGGTAGCCCCCCAAAACACCTTGTCCCCATGTTGATGAGGACAAGGGCCTCATCCCCACAACCCTGGCCGGTGGTTGTGGGGGTCTGCGGGCGGGGGGCTTATCGGAATCTGGAAGGAAGCCCCCTTTAACAAGGGGACCCCCAGATCCCGGCCCCCTCCCTGTGTGAAATGGTAAGGGGGTACAAAATACCCCTACCATTTCACTAAAAAACTGTCAAAAATGTTAAAAATGACAAGAGACAGTTTTTGACAATTCTTTCTTCTATCTTCCTTCATCTTCTGGTTCTTCTGGTTCTTCTGGCTCTTCTGGTTCTTCCTCCGGCGTTCTCGTCCAGCATCTCCTCCGCGGCGTCTTCTATCATCTTCTCCTCGGGCCGCTCCGCACCCATGGCATGGGGGGAGGCTCCCGCTCTTCTCTTCTTCTTCATCTTCTTCTCTTCTTCTTTTCTTCTCTTCTTCATTTTCTTCTCCGGGCCGCTCCACACCCATGCTGGCATGGAGGGAGGCTCCCGCTGTGTGATGGCGCTCCTCGTCTGACAGTTCTTAAATAACGACGCACGGTGACTTGACGGGACTTCCCTGTGACGTCACGGGGAATGCCACAGGGAAGAGAAGAAGATGAAGAGAAGAGCGGGAGCCTCCCCCCCATGCCATGGGTGCGGAGCGGCCCGAGGAGAAGAAGATAGAAGACACCGCGGAGGAGATGCTGGACGAGAACGCCGGAGGAAGAACCAGAAGAACCAGAAGATGAAGGAAGATAGAAGAAAGAAGAAGTATTTAAATAAAGGAATTGTCAAAAACTGTCTCTTGTCATTTTTAACATTTTTGACAGTTTCTTAGTGAAATGGTAGGGGTACTTTTGTACCCCCTTACCATTTCACACAGGGGGGGCGGGATCTGGGGGTCCCCTTGTTAAAAGGGGCTTCCAGATTCCGATAAGCCCCCCGCCCGCAGACCCCCACAACCATCGGCCAGGGTTGTGGGGATGAGGCCCTTGTCCTCATCAACATGGGGACAAGGTGTTTTGGGGGGCTACCCCAAAGCACCCTCCCAATGTTGAGGGCATGTGGCCTGGTACGGTTCAGGAGGGGGGGGGCCGCACTCTCGGCCTGCCAGGTTGCGTGCTCGGATAAGGGTCTGGTATGGATTTTTGGGGGGACCCCACGTCATTTTTTTTTTTTTATTTTGGCCGGGGTTCCCCTTAATATCCATACCAGACCTGAAGGGCCTGGTATGGGAATTAGGGGGACTCCCACGTCATTTTTTTTTAAAATTTTGGTTTGGGGTTCCCCTTTGGGTAATTCCCATGCCGTTTTTATCAATGAACTTCTATGTGTATTGTCGGCAATGCAATAGCCGCGGGTAGTTTTAAATTAGTTTTTTCCTTCAAAATGTCATTTTGCTGTCAGACTGTTCTAAACACAGGAAACATGCGCCCCTTTACAGGCATACTATAGACACCCCCCAGGTACGAAATTTAAAGGGATATTACACTTTTATTGTTTGACTTTAAGCATTATTAAAATCACTGCTCCTGAAAAAACGGCCGTTTTTAAAACTTTTTTTTGCATTGATCCATGTCCCCTGGGGCAGGACCCGGGTCCCCAAACACTTTTTATGACAATAACTTGCATATTA
The DNA here is from genome assembly GCF_042186555.1 of Aquarana catesbeiana. Taxonomy (NCBI): domain Eukaryota; kingdom Metazoa; phylum Chordata; class Amphibia; order Anura; family Ranidae; genus Aquarana; species Aquarana catesbeiana. The sequence goes on from NC_133329.1 coordinate 94,894,819, forward strand.
GCCTTTAAAATTAGCACTTTTGATTATTCATGTTCGTGTCCCATAGACTTTAACGGTGTTCGCGTGTTCGAACAAACTTTTTTCCTGTTCGCATGTTCTGGTGCGAACCGAACAGGGGAGTGTTCGGCTCATCCCTACTTGGAATTATGCCCACATCCCCATCTCCTATGCATGATAGGAAAGGAACTTCTTTTCCCTAAATTTTTTTTTTGTCTGTTTTTTATATTTTTTTGGATAGTGGAGAGGAGGGAAAGGAGGTGATTAGACTCTTAATCTTCCAGGAGACTGTGGGATTCCCAGATCCTTGTGACACATGCGTTATATGTCTCAGTGGTTAACTGTAACTTACACTACCCCCTAGTTTACCGCACGTTTTTTGTAACGGACTCCGAAGTGTGTACCCCTGCTCAACCAGGTGACAATAACCCTACATTACAATATTACACTCCAATAGCTCTGAAAAAGAGCACCCCCCTTGGGATTTTATTTTTCATTTTGTTTTTTGTTTTTTGGATCTGTATGATTTGCTGGACGTGCGGATCCCTATCTGGCTGCACGTCCCCAACCTGAGGGATTAGTTCAAGAACAATGGACGTTATGGGTTTTAAATGCATCTCTAAGTTACGAGGTGCATGGGGTGGGGGGAGGGGTGGTTTGGCGGCTACTGTTCATGGCTGCTGGTTCTTACTGTTTTGCAAGTTTTACATGGTTGTGTTGGTCTATTGTTATTCTCATGTTCCGAAAGGAGCAACTGCTTTGGTATGACGCTGCACTACATTTTGCTGCGCTGTTGTGTCCCGTGGCCCCGGAGGGGGACATAGTCCCCCTCAGGTTCACTGGAACCACATGGTGCTAGAGGAGAACCTCCTTCATTATTGGATACGATTATTTCATGGCTAAGTGCTTAATAGTGTCCTGGAACGTGCGGGGGCTAAACTCAGCCATCAAGCGCTCCCTGGTACTAAACTATTTGAGGAAACTCCACCCGCAGGTGTGCATCCTGCAGGAGACGCACTTGACGGGGTCCAAAGTCATGAGTCTGAGGAGGGCTTGGGTTGGTGAGCACTATCATGCACCCTACTCTAACTATGCCAGAGGGGTTAGCATTTTGGTGCATAGATCCCTGCCCTTCCAGCTCATGGAGGTAAGACTTGACCCCGGAGGCAAGTACATTATTTTACACGCATTCATTTCTGAGATCCCTTATGTAATAGTGGGGATATATTTGCCCCCACCTGTTAATGTAGAAGTGCTTCATGTATTGATGCAACAGGTTACAATGTTTAATGTGGATAATGTCTTAATCATAGGAGATTTTAATATGGTGCCTTCCAAAGATTTAGATAGAATGTCCGACTCGGGACCTCAGCAGTTGGCCCTGTCCCATTGGGCGACCGCCTTCCACATGACAGACATTTGGCGTCATTTCCATCCCTCAGACAGGGAGTATATTTGTCTCTCCGCCACATACCGGACTATGTCACGTATTGATCTGGCTTTTGCCTCATCGGCTATGCTGCGGAGAGTGGTATCGACTGAGATTCTGTCGCGGGGGATATCTGATCATGCCCCCCTGTCTGTCGTCGTTCAGACCTCTCATGTGGAGGGCGGGAAGGTATGGCGTTTGTCCAAATACTGGGTCATGGACCCTGAGATTCAGGAGGAGATACCGGAAGTGCTGTGCAATTTTTGGGTGGATAATGCGGGGTCTACTGGGCCCACAGTTTTATGGGATACCTTTAAGGCCTGGCTCAGAGGGGAATATATTAAACGTATAGCTCAGCGGAAGAGGAAATCTGTGCAGTCTCTGAGACAATTGGAGGAGCAGGCACGACTTAAAGAGGCCGAATATGTACGTTCTCCGTTGCAAGCTAATTACATTACCTGGCAAGACACCCTGAGGGATCTATCCCTTTTAAGAATAGACCTTACCAAGAAATCTATGCTAGATGGAGCCCAAAGGGTGTTTGAATATGTGGATAAAAACGGTAGGTTACTGGCCTAGCTAGCTAAAGGGCAACATGCAACGACCCATATTGGTAGGCTGAGAGGGCTGGATGGTCGTCTATTGATGTCACCTACTGACATTTGTGCTAGATTCCTAGAGTTCTATCAAACCCTGTACTCATCTAGAGTTTCCTATGAAAAAAATTAGTTGCTTCGATATTTGGATCGAGTCTAGCTCCCTACCTTGGAACCAGAAAAAAGAGAGATACTGGAGGAGGACATTTCCTTAGAAGAGGTTCAGGAGGCGATGGGAAGTATGCAATCAGGAAAGCCCCAGGGCCGATGGAATCCCTATTGATTTTTATTCCACTTTTCAGGAATTGCTGGCACCCCGGCTCACCTCACTACTGAAACAATTTGCGGAACAAGGTTCCCTCCCTGAATCGATGTTTGATGCAATAGTGGTCTTGGTGCCCAAACCCGGCAAGAGCCCTGAAAAGTGCGCCTCTTACAGGCCAATTTCATTAATTAATGCAGACGCCAAATTGCTAGCCAAAATACTGGCTATTCGTATCAGTAAGGTCATGGACGAATTGATCCATATTGACCAGACTGGGTTCATGGCGGGAAAAGGCACCGACATCAACATCCATCGTCTATTTCTCAATCTAGCCACCCCCCATGACAATGGGGGTACAAGAGTCATAGCCTCTCTGGACGCGGAGAAGGCTTTTGACTCCATAGAGTGGGGTTACCTTTGGGAAGTCCTCCGTAGATTTGGGTTTGGTCCCAAATTCCTCCATTGGCTAGGCCTACTATATCAAGCCCCTAGAGCAAGGATTCGTGTGAATAATGCTCTCTTGGAATTTTTTCTCCTCCAGAGGGGAACTCGTCAGGGGTGCCCATTATCCCCTAGCCTATTTGCCCTGGCTTTGGAGCCCCTGGCGATAGCGGTCAGAGAGTCGAGTCGCATTGTGGGACTCAGAGTTGGCCCTCTGGAGGAGAAAATATTTCTATATGCGGATGACACTCTGTTATATTTACATGATGCTGAATCCTCGCTGTCAGCAGCACTTGAGACCTTCGATGAATTTGGGAAGTATTCAGGGATCCGTATCAACTGGTCTAAATCCGCTCTGTTCCCATTGGATGACCGGGCCAAGGTCACGGGGGTGCAGTCTCCCTTGCCATGGGTGGAGGAGTTTGTTTACTTGGGGATCAGGGTGGAAAAGGACTTGCGGGCCTTTCAGCGCCTTAATCTCCAACCAATAGTGGCACAACTTAGAGATCATTGCTCCCGATGGGCTAAGCTGCCCCTTAATCTTCTAGGGCACATTAATATTATAAAGATGATCTATCTCCCAAAGTTTAACTACATCTTTAGAAATTGCCCGGTGTGGATACCCCCTTCCTTTTTCAGAGACATAGATAGCTGCATAGGCGCTATCCCCCCCCTCCCGGCTGGCTAGACAGACCCTGTGGCTCCCTGTGAGTAGTGGAGGCCTTGCCTTGCCTAATTTCTTGGTGTATTACTGGGCAGCGGTGCTCGTCACGGTTAGATGGTGGATGGAGCAATCAAGAGCTAATGCAGCGACCTGCCTAGAAGCGAGCATAGTGGGTTCTCTCAATGAACTTAGTAATTTAGTGTACAGGGGCCCCGCAGCATACCCATCCCTCCTGACGTCGACTCAGGCAACCTTGCGGGTATGGAAGGTGGCTAGACGTAGATTCCTGCGCCCTAATAGGTGGTCCCCCTATTGTCCTCTGTGGGGTAACCCTGATCTTCCCCACTTTCGGACGATTCCTGACCTGCAGATTTGGGCCCGTTATGGTATCAAGGTGCTACGGGACATACTACAAGATGGCTCCCTACTTACTTTTAGTGCCTTAGCTAACAAATATGGACTTCCGGCATGGATGGCGTTCCGCTACCACCAATTGCGACATGCAGCCAGAGCTCAGTTCCCTGCACCTCCCAGTCTTGTGGCAGATCCTATAGAGGAGCTGGTGGCGCAGGAGTCCCTCAGAAAGCCTCTTTCTGTTTTATACCTTGCTCTCCTCCAGTTAGACTCACCTAAAATGGACGCTCTATGGGAGAAATGGAAGGTGGACCTGCCTGACTTAGATAGAGAAACCTGGGAGGAGTGTTTTGGAAATAGTTCTAAACTAGTGATATCCTCTAGGGATAAATTAATACAAACAAAATTTTTGCATAGGGTGTACTATACGCCTCAGAGGCTGCACAGAATCTTTCCATCATGCTCTCCAAATTGCCCGCGGTGCCTCTCTCCTGAAGGCACTTACCTTCATATGTTTTGGACCTGTCCCAGGCTGTCGAAGTTCTGGGCTGCGGTGGGAGAGTGGCTTAAGGTCCGCCTTCAGCTGGACTCCCCCTTAACGGCGGAGCTGGCACTGTTGGGAGTGCAGGACGATGAGCAAAGGCCTAGGTATACTAAGATACTGATCTCGCTTCTACTTTTTTATGCCAAAAAGGAGATCCTGTTAAAATGGACTTCTCGGTTGCCACCCACGGTGGGAGCATGGGAAAAATCGGTTAATGCGACTCTCCCATTATATAAATTGACGTACATAAGTAGAGGGTGCCCCAAGAAATATGAAAAAATTTGGAGGCCATGGACTGATCCCATGTAGTCTGATGCTTTTTGGAAATGGCTAATTATGGTTAAGTTGACCTTGTAGTGTTTTCTCTTCCTTGTGGGGGGCCTGCCCTCCACCCCCCCCCCCCCCCCATGTACCTTTAAGGTCCTGCTGTATATTAACAGTTTATACTAGTGTGATGAGATGGATACCAATGTATAGTCATGAATATGTTACTTGGAACTCAACTTTATGTTACTGCAAGTGATATATCTGGTATTCTTTTCAATGCGAAATGTATGTATCATGACATGATTCTCTTTCTTCAATAAAGACCAACCTTGTTGTTAAAAAAAAAGTTCTTTAGAAACAAGTCCAGGCTTGTAATACATCAAAGGCCTTGCTCTCCACAGCTCTTGCGATCTTCTGTCATTCTTTCCATCATGTAACCACTTTTCTCTACTCTTCCTATGGATCAAATCGGAGACAGCCTGTGGAGTGGAAAACAAAGCGGATTATCTGTTCCTTCTAAAAATACATAAACAGTAGATCCAGGCCCTTCAGCTAAAATCTCTCTTCTAAGTGGCTTCTCTGGATATCTGACTAACACTTTGCCCCCTGCCTGTACCTACTTCTGACCCTCCCAAAGAGCATCAATAGGGAGGAGAGGAAATATACTGATATTTCCCAGAAGATCACTGCTGTTTATTTTGGAAGGTTTGCTGTTATGTAGCCTCACTTTCCACTCTTGCTGAGAAGTATCCACTAACCAGTCAGAGTCCCAGCCACTGTCTTGAAGCTCATCTGTCAATGCAAATGTAACTTCAAACCTTCCTGCCAGATTCCCTCTCATTCCTAGATAGGCTTCAGCTTCAGATACGTCACTCTTGATTTCTATGTCATGGGAAGCAGTAACATGGTATCTGTTAAGCCCTGTTATTTCAGGAACCTTACATAAATACTGAACTCTGCACTCCAGCTGTGGAATCTGTGCCCCAGCCCCTACCATCCTCTCATATGGTGTGCTTTTGGCTATTGGCCTAGAATTTAACAACATGACTGCCTGTGTGAAGACCCGATCCCACCCCCTTAGTGTATGTGTGGGTGTAAGTTTGCGTATCTGGTCCTTCAATAGCCCGTTGTATCTTTCAATCAAACCTGCTGCCTGTGGATGGCATGGGATGTGGCACAACCAGTACACTCCAGAATCTTTGGCCCACTGCTGTACTGTTGATCCGGTGAAGTGTGAGCCGTTATCACTTTGGACATGTTTGGGACAACCATAAGCGACGACAAGTTTCTGGAGCAGTTGAAGTGTTGCGGCTTGATCTGCACGTTTGCAAGGATGAACAAGCATAAGTCCTGAATAGGTGTCCACTGCAGTGCAACAATATCTCAGTCCATTGTTTCCCCGGGGCAGGGGACTGATGAAGTCAATCTGCCAGATCTCTGCAGGCCTCTCACCCCTCTTAATCGACTCGGTGGAGTACTTTTGCAATGGCCATTGTCGCACTTCTCCACACACTGTACAGTTCCCTATTACAGTCTTTATCATGTCCATGGATATGGGCAATCCTCTCTGCTGTGCCCATTCATATGTTGCTTTCTGCCCTAAATGTCCAGATTGCTTGTGGGCCCAGTTGGCCAAGTTCATCAAGACAGGATCAATTGGCACAACTGCCTTCACTTTGGCGATTTCATCTGCAACTCTGTTATAGTTCTCAAAGTCTGGGACTAGGGGCACATGTACATCAACATGCCCCACTTTTATGGTGCGGGAGTGAGCTTCCTTCCAGATGTAGTCCCAGACTTCCTTGCCTTCCTTGCCACGCCACCTTTCCATGAATCATCCATTCATTGGACTTCCACGTGGACATCCAAGTTGTCAGTCCTTTAAAAACTGCCCAGCTGTCAGTGTAGATAGTGACATGGGAAGAAGGATCCTCCTGAAGAGTCATCACCACAGCTTTCAACTCTGCATACTGACTGGACCCTCCAATTCCGGTCTCCTGCAGGACTGTGTCTGTACTTGGGTTGTAGGCTGCTGCTGTCCATTTACGTCCAGACGAGGTGACTATGGCTAAACCATCAGTGAACCACGCTGACTCCTTCATGTCTTCTGACAGAGACTCAAAGGGTGGAGCCTCTTGAAAGGGGGATGACTGCAGCACAGGAATTTCTTCTTCTGGCCGGGTGCTGGTAAAAGTGACAAGCCCAGCCAACTGTTTTGAAATGTCTCTAACATCCTCAACTGCAATACCCCCTCTTTCTTGAAGGTACCACTTCCATTTCATCAGTGTCTGGTTCTGGGCTACAGCTGCCCTAGTGGTCAGTCCATTATCTCTCACCCATCCTGCTATTGGCAATGCAGTATGGATGGTGCCTGTGTCCTTTCCTGTAATGGTCTCTACATGTTGAAGTGCTGCGTTGGCAACAAACAGGTACTTCTCTAGCGGCGTGCATCTCTTCTGTGCCCCTGTCAGTTGTTTGGACCAAAATCCAATGGGTATTGCTCTGTCCTTTCTTTTCATTTGGCTGCCATAGACTCCAAGATATGGTACCATTCTGCTCCACTACATCTTGCTGAAATGGTACTCCTTGTCTCACGGGTCCTAATCCCTGATGCTGCAAAATAGCTTCTTTAGCATCAAGGAATGCAGTGCGCCTCTGAACCCCATGAGAACTCAGTCTTTTTTCTGGTGACATTATATATAGGCCTCAGAATCAGTCCAAGATGTGGGATGAATGATCTCCAGAACCCCACAACTCCAATGAACTTCTGTGCCTCCTCTTTGGTAGTAGGGGGCGACAGCGCCTGGATAGTTTGCACAACTGTCTCTGGAATTTTCCTCTGCGGCCCAGTCCACATCATTCCCAGGAATTTCACTTCTGTGGCAGGTCATTGGACTTTGTCTCTGTTGATAGCCCACCCTCTGTTCTCCAAGTGCTCTATCAACAGGTGCAGTGCTTCAGTTACATCTTCTTTTGTTCCAGAGATCATGATGTCATCAATGTAGTGAAACACAGCGCTTTCAAATTCAGGGTACTTAAATCTCGGGCAATCAGTCCATGACAAATCATTGGAGAATGAACATAGTCTTCAGGAAGTACGATGAAAGTGTACTGGCGGCCGTCCCACACTATAGCAAACTGGTCTTGACACTCTGGGCCTATCAAAATTGAAAAGAAAGCATTAGCCAGGTCTATCACAGCATGATATTCTCCTGCATCTTTAGCAATTTTCTCAACAATTGAGATCATATCTGGTACAGCTGACTTCAATGGAGGTGCCACTTTGTTTAGACCTCTGTAATCCACAGTCATTCTATATGTCCCATCAGGTTTTTTTACTGGGAACACCGGAGACGAGAAAGGACTTACAGCAGGTCTAAGGATCCCTACTCTCAACAGTTCTTGAATAGTCTCCCCAATTTCTTTGTGGCCTACAGGAAATCTGTACTGCTTGAGACAGACTGGCTTCTCTGGTGGAGGAATGTAGACAGGGGTCCATTTCGCATGACCTCTGACCACAGCCTTCACCGCCCCTACCAGATACGCTTTATCAGGATACCCGAATGTGAATGTACCTCTTTCAGTCTGAATTGACTGACCTTGAAGTACATCCATCCCAAGAATATTTTCGGGTAACTCTGATACCAAAACATTTGTCATAAATCCTGATCCCTTGCCAATAGCCAATTTCACCCATATCCTAACTGCTGGTGTGGTTTGCCCTCCCAAACCTTCAACATAAATCAATTCTCCTTTGTGATGGGAAGGATTACCTTGCAAAAGTGTAACTTCAGCTCCGCTATCAACTAAAGCCATTACATGTGTAGGAGAAGATGACTTCCCCCACCATACAGTGACAGGTGCATATGGGCGTCGGTCTCCTGCTGTCACTGCCCTCACGGCTATTACAGGAGACTCACCTTCCCTTCATAAAGGATAAGGAACCTCCCAATCCCCTTTTCTGATTCTCTCTAACTCCTCCCCCGAATAAAGGGATTTGGGTTCATGTTCAGTTTTGGGAATTGGTTTGGGGCTAACAGGAGGGGTCTGTTCTGTTTTCTCTAAGTCCAGGCTGATGTTTTCTTCACTAGGAGTAGTGTTTCTAACCCTGACAGTTTTCCCTACTAAATGTTTCCACCTCTTCAGCATTTCTGCAGTAGAAATGCCATCTATCTCATCTTTAGGTACTCCTGCCTTTAATAGGTCCATCCACATTTGTTTCCAAGAAATAACTAGCCTGGTTTTCTCCTTACCTCCTGTCTTCTCTACCCCATTCCCTTTCTTCTCTGTTCTTTTCTGCTTGTATTCTTCCTGTCTGGCCTTGGCCTTATCTATTGCCCTGACAGGTTTTGTTTTAGTCTCCTCTAGCTCCCCCAACTGGCTTAAAAGGGTTGTGGCTTCAGGAATCTTGCTGTTTAATCCCAGGCCTCCCAACAAGAACAATAATGGAGCCCTGAGATTAAATGGTGCAGACTTCATCAGCTTAGAGCGCAGAGCAGACGTAAAGGGTTCCATATCTGGGCCCATCCGTTCTGGAAACGTATTTAATCTGGTTATACAACCCATCTCACATAACCTGGAAATACCCTCTCCTATTGCTCTCCATGAGTAGGTATTTTCCAGGTCAGTAGGACTAGCGTATACTCGGACTATTCCATCTCTCACGAGGTCTAACAGTGAAAAATTCACACTAAACTCTCGGACTTTTCGTATTGCCTGACGGAATTGTGGATCATGGGTTAACACTCCCATAGTCACTGCTTCCTTACCTGACAAAACAACACTGTCTGCCCCTTCATCCCATACGCGTAGGAGCCAGGTCAATAGGGGCTCCCCAGACCTTTGTTTGTATTGTTTTGCCAGCTCATGAGTTCAGTTTGTGTAAACTCCTGTACTTCTTCAAATTCAACATCTCTGGGGTTGCGATAATGCACCTCCCCATCTGCCATATCCTCTCTATCATGTTGCCATTTTCTATGCTTAGTAATGAGAGGTCTGGCATACTTTTTCTTTCGCACTAGCAGATCATAATGCAAAATATCAAACTCTATCCCCTCATCCTCACTATCATTTGAGGAGAGCACATCCTCACAATCCCAATTTTGGGATGTGACAATGGCAGGTACCCTGGCTTTACTAACAGGTTTACGGCCCTTCCTTTTCCTTAAGGCATTAATTGATTTGGTCATGAGGGCTGCACACCGCTCTTGCAAATCATCAGCCCGACTAGCAGTTGAACGCATACATTCTGAAGCAACTGCTAGCTGGTCTTTTAATACCTTAACTTCTGCTTCTGCCTTCTCCCTTCTCTGTGATTCAGTGTAAATAGCATTAAGGAAATACCAGCCCACTGTGGACACTGTCCTCTTCTCTTTTTTACTTAAATCCAACCCCTTAAGGCTAAAATCTACAAAATGATCTGAGACTTTATCACCCAAAGTCAGCTTCAAGGGAGAAGCATACTTCACAAATTCTTTAGCAAGAGGCTCCCACTCATTGTCTCTGGCCCAGATAGGTAAGCTGCACACTTCCTTCTGGCCACCAGAACCCTCTGAAGCCTTGCTTTTCCTAAACAGCGTACGCAGCATTTTACCTAGCACAAGCTACACAACACACTACAGAAAAAACAGGTCTGCTTCAATTGAACTATAGCACAGACCGCGGACGAGCCCCCAAATTATTATTATTATTATTATTATTATTATTATTCAGGATTTATATAGCGCCAACAGTTTACGCAGCGCTTTACAATATAAAAGGGAGACAATACAGTTATAATATAATACAATACAATACAATAGGATTAAGAGGGCCCTGCTCAGAAGAGCTTACAATCTAATAGGGTGGGGCAGGTGGTACAAAAGGTTGTAACTGTGGGGAATGAGCTGGTGGAAGTGGTAGGAGATTAGTTGGAGACGTGATAGGCTTTCCTGAAGAGATGAGTTTTCAGGGATTGCCTGAAGGTAGCAAGAGTAGGGGCTAGCCGGATAGATGGAGGTAGCGAGTTCCAGAGGATGGGAGAGGCTCTGGAGAAATCCTGGAGACGAGCATGGGAGGAGGAGATGAGAGAGCTTGAAAGCAGGAGGTCTTGAGAAGAGCGGAGAGGACGATTTGGGTGATATTTGGAGACAAGATTAGTGATGTAGCTTGGGGCAGAGTTGTGAATGGCTTTGTATGTTGTGGTTAGAATTTTGAATTTAATTCGCTGGGTGATTGGGAGCCAGTGTAGGGATTGAAGTAGAGGGTTGGCAGACACTGAGCGGTTGGTAAGGTGGATAAGTCTGGCAGCAGCATTCATGATAGACTGAAGAGGGGATAGCCTATGGAGCGGTAGGCCAATGAGAAGGGAGTTGCAATAGTCAAGGCGAGAGATAACAAGGGAGTGAATGAGGAGCTTGGAGGTTTCATTTGTTAAAAAAAGGGCGAATTTTAGAGATGTTACGGAGGTGAATTCTACAAACTTTTGACAATGATTGGATTTGAGGCTGAAATGACAAGTCGGAGTCTAGGATTACACCTAGTACCCTGGCGTGAGGGGAGGGACTGATGGTTGCATTGTTGATTTTGATGGAAAAGTCATGGAGGGGGGCACGGGCGGGGGGGAATATTAATAGCTCAGTTTTAGAGGGATTTAGTTTAAGGAAGTGGTGCGACATCCATGCTGATATGTCAGTTAGTAAGTTAGTAATGCGAGAGGAGACTGAAGGAGTGAGGTGAGGAGTAGACAGATAGATTTGGGTGTCATCAGCGTATAAGTGGTATTGGAAGCCGTGGGCAGTTATTAGGTGACCAAGGGAGGTGGTGTAGATAGAGAAGAGAAGGGGTCCAAGAACCGAGCCTTGGGGGACCCCCACAGAAAGGGGCAATGGAGAGGAGGAGACAGAGTTGTAGGTGACACTGAAGGAGCGCTGTGATAAATAGCCAGAGAACCAGGATAGAGCAGAATCTCGGAGGCCAAGGGAATGTAGTTTATTGAGAAGGAGCGGGTGGTCAACAGTATCAAAGGCCGCAGAGAGGTCAAGTAGTAGGAGTATGGAGTACTGGCTGTTGGTTTTAGCAGTTAGTAAATCGTTAGTGAGTTTTAGTAAGGTAGTTTCCGTGGAGTGCTGCGAGCGAAAGCCAGACTGTAAGGGGTCAAGAAGGTTATTTTCATTGAGGTAGGAGCTAAGACGGTTGTAGACTAAGCGTTCTAGAAGTTTAGAGGTGAATGGGAGTAATGAGATGGGTCTTAAGTTGTTCAGGTCGGTAGGGTCCAGTGAGGGCTTTTTAAGAATGGGAGTGATCTGTGCATGTTTTAGAGGGGAGGGGAAAATGCCACTAGAAAGGGAGAGATTGAAGATGTGGGTGAGGGAGCATAGGATAGAAGAAGAGGGTGACCGTAGTAGTTGTGAGGGAACAGGATCCAAGGGACAATTGGTTAGGTGGGCATTCGAGAAAATTTTTGTAACCTCTTCCGTAGTAGCCAATTCAAAAGAGGAGAGGGTTGAATGTGCTGCTGGGCAAGGTATGATGGGTGGGGAAGATGTACGCACAGTGGAGATGTCCTCACGAATTGCATTGATCTTGTCTTTGAAGTGATTGGCAATCTCTTGGGCAGTGAGTGAGTTAGTGGGTAGAGGGGGTGGTGGACGAAGCAGAGAGTTAAAGGTTGAGAAGAGCCGACGGGGACTGGATGACAAGGAATTAATAAGAGAGACAAAGTAGGCTTGTTTGGCAGCATGGAGGCATGAATTGTATTTTAGAAGGGCAGATTTATATAGGGTGAAATCTTGCAGGCATTTGGTTTTACGCCACAGTCGTTCAAGAGCACGGCAATGTCTCTTGAGATTTCTAGTGTTGTCAGTTTGCCAGGGTTGTAACGGTCGGGGCCTAATTCTGCGTGTGGTTAGGGGAGCAAGTGCATCTAGTGATGATGAGAGTGAACTGTTGTAGACAGAAGTGGCCAGGTCAGGACAGGACAGGGGAGAGATTATGTCATATAGGTTGTCAGTAGCAGAATAGAGAAGAGAAGGGTTAAAGTGGCGAAGGTTTCTACAAGTAATTGTTTGCTGCTTGGAGGGATGGGTGGTTGGAGGCAAGGATACAGTGAAAGTAATGAGGTTGTGATCAGATAGAGGAAAGGGGGTGTTGGTGAGGTTGCCAGGGTTGCAGAGATGGGAGAATACAAGGTCAAGGGTATTACCATTCGAGTGAGTGGAAGTATGTGTCCATTGGGTTAGGTCAAAAGATGAGGTTAAGTTGAGAAGTTTAGCTGTAGTTGGGCTGTTGACATTGACAGGAATGTTAAAGTCACCAAGAATAATGGTGGGTATTTCAGAGGAGAGAAAGTAGGGTAGCCAGGCAGCAAAGTCATCAATGAAGCGCGATACCGGTCCTGGAGGCCTATAAATTGCTGCAATCCTCAGAGAAATGGGAGAAAACAGACGAATACAGTGCATCTCGAAAGAAGAGAGGGATAGAGAGGGAGGGACAGTAAGGACTTGGAAAGTGCTTTGTGGGGACAGAAGGAAGCCAACCCCACCTCCTTTCTGTCTGTTGGGTCTGGAGGAGTGAGTCCAATGGAGACCACCATGGGAGAGGGCAGCAGGAGAAGCTGAGTCAAAATTTTGCAGCCAGGTTTCTGTTATGGCCAGTATGTTCAAGCCATGAGAGATGAAGAGGTCATGTACAGATGTTAGCTTGTTACAGATGGAGCGGGCGTTCCACAGGGCACATGAGATTGGTGGGGTGCTTTGAGGAAGTAGGGGGATAGAAATTAAACTGAGTGGATTGCGGTGGTTGCCAGAGGGGTAGGGGTATTGGATATGTGGCTTGCATTTGGAAAATGGCGGACCAGGATTAGGAGAAATATCACCTGAGACTAGGAGAAGGAGGAGGGTGAGGAAGGCAAGGTGGGAGTGGGATGTGCATGAGCGCACGTGTCTAGTGGCCCTGGAGTTTATGTCAGCATGTGGGTGCAGCAAATGCAGGAGATGATGGGTGCCATAGTAGGGAGAGGGTAGGAGTGAGGGTGATATGTGCATGCTGCAGGGAAGAGAGGAGGGGTAGAGTAAAGATAATTTGAGGATAGAAGACACCAATGTGAGAAGGAAGAGAATAAGGAGCATGTTAGTGGCTAGAGAGTGGGAAACTAACCTAATATAAAATATATAAAATAAATTTCAAAGTTGGTTTGCTTGTCGTCTTGCAGAGTGGAGCAGAGTTCCTGTTGTTCATGCAGCTTTAGTTATCCTGCTTTCGTTAAACTGCGTCGGTGAAACTGCGCATCACTCGTGACAGAGCCACTCAGGAAAGAGCCATGATGTCTGCGCCATGCCCCTGTCTGCGCCACCCCATAAGCTGCCATAAATTTATAGACAGCCTAAGCTGGGATGCATTTCTCAGTTGGTCATTATTGGGTCTGATGTGAGACACCTGAATATGGGGAGGAGATGGCCAGGGCCAGGCCAGACACAGGCTAGGGTCGTAAAGCTAATTACCTCTCTTGATCACTCAAGCCACATGGAGTTGAGAATCAATCACCAGTAATATTGCTATTGCAGTGTGTTTGTTATAGAGCTAGCAGTAAATATGGAAGTTTAAAGATATGGCAGCAGGAGACAATTACCAAAAATATTAATAGCAGACTCAGCAAAGCCAGTTCAGTGGGGATGTACAGTTGGATAGGAGATAGGAGACAATTACCAAAAATATTAATAGCAGACTCAGCAAAGCCAGTTCAGTGGGGATGTACAGTTGGATAGGAGATAGGAGACAATTACCTGTAAAAGAGCAGAGAAGACATGATCAGAATTGATAACTGCGTCGGTGAAACTGCGCATCACTCGTGACAGAGCCACTCAGGAAAGAGCCATGATGTCTGCGCCATGCCCCTGTCTGCCAAATGTTTTGCTTGCATCTATCTAGCAAGGTTACTCTGTGGTATAAGCAGGGAAGCTGAGATTTCTGCAATGTGTAAATGTGCTTTTACTATACAAAGATGCTGTACATACAAAACTATTACAATCTTAGGAATACAATACAAGACTGACAGATATCTATAACAAGCAAAAATGCCTAGCAAATGAACAGCCTATGGTCTAACAGTACAAATACACTTAAAAGTTACTTATCTTCTGTTACTGTATGTTCGTGATCTCCATTGGCAACAATGCTTCTTGGACACCAGGCAGTGTTCTTGTATCATGAGTGGCAGCTTCTGATCTTCAAAGCATGATGGTGTGTGTGTGTGTGTGTGTGTCTGTCTGTGTGTCTGTGTCCCTACTCACCCCCTTTTATGTGTCAGGCTGTTTGCAATAGTTACCAAACAACAGAAAACATGCCCGATTACTGTAGCTGTAGAAACAATGGACTGTTAATAACTGCATCTACGTACCCATTGTCTAATCAAGCCAACACCTGACAGTAATCTAACAGTCATTCTTTCAGTTTGAAAACCTCAAACAACTAAATCTCTTTCTTGTGTACTGTAGCAATAGAGACAATAGCCTGTTAATTGAACTGTCAATTAAAGACAATAATGATATTTACCCCCATTGTATAAAACAGCATTTGTTTGAGAAATCTACTCAAGTCAAAAACTGACAATATCTCTATGACCAACCACTATTGTGTAATGTTATGTCCCATGTATCGTAAGTCTGATTAATAAAAAAAAATCATATTGTAACAAACGCAACACAACCATTGGCATGGTTACATCTGCTTAGTCCTCTCCATAAAATTATCCGAAATTTGTGCTTAAAGTAGAACTATGGGCAACACTTTTTTTTATTTTGGAAAGAGTAAGGGAGGGTTATAGCCTCTGTCAGTTTATTTTTTACTATCCCTGTCCCATTGCAGAGATAGCCTTTCACTTCCTGCCCCATAGCCAAACAGGAAATCTATGCAAATTAAGGAAATCCATTGCCGCCCCCCCTTCCCCGACCCTCAGAACTAGTGTCCCCACTTGAAAATTTTCAGGGCAGGTTTTAAACAGCAAGGGGTGTGGCCTTGACAGGAAGGGGTGGGTCGTATTTAAATTAGGTGGTACATGAGTTTAGTCAGGCCTAGGGCAGCACAAAACCTAAATACACTACTAAGTCATGTTTTGTGAAGGGGTCAAATACTTATTTCACTCATTAAAATGCCAATCAATTTATAACTTTTTTTAAATGCGTTTTTCTGGATATTTTTGTTGTTGTTCTGTCTCTCACTGTTTAAAATAAACTTACCATTAAAATTATAGACTGATCATTTCTTTGTCAGTGGGCAAACGTACAAAATCAGCAGGGGATCAAATACTTTTTTCCCTCACTGTAAGAGCCAGCGGAATAGCAGGTATTCAGGTATGGAAGTGAGGAGGAATACCTGCAGTAGTCAATCAGCAACTGGGCAGAGTTCTAAGATGTAAATTAAGTATACAACATCTTTTTACAGTTTAGTTTAGACCCTGAAGTATTTTCATGTATTTATTACCTTACAAATCAGAGCCATGTAGCAATGTACTGTTTTGTTTTATTGTGCATTAGGGACCTGGGACTTAACTAACAATGAAACATGGGTGGTTTCCATTATATAAAATTCAACTTTCTCTCCACACCACAATCTGAGGACAGTAAGGCTGGCCATACTTTATAAAATTTTCTTATTCAATTTTCATTTAGATTTACCAAAACCATATAATATGAGGTTAAACCTAAACACTTTCAACTTGTATGCAATCAGACAGGCTCTTGTACTACATAGTTGAAGGTAAATCTAAAGGAAATTGAATAAAAAAATTGTATAGTGTATGGTCAGCTTAAAGCAGAGTTCCACCCAAAAGTAGAACTTCTGCTCATTTGTCTCCTCCCCCCTCCAGTGCCACATTTGGCACCTTTCGGGGGGGGGGGGAGCGGATACCTGTCTTTGTCAGGTATCGTGTCCCCGCTTCCGGGGGACCGGGCTGCAGCGAATTACATCAGCGGCTCCCTCATCCTCCTTTCCCTACCGCTGGAACAGTAGGAGAGCGCAGTAGGGACCCAGACTGAAGCCGTAATGCTGCACTGCTGGGTTCCCTTACCCGCAATGGCGGCGGCAGCACCCGACAGCTGATGGAAACATCAGCTGCAGTGCCAACATCGCTGGACTCCAGGACAGGTAAGTGTCCTATTATTAAAAGTCATTAGCGGCAGTATGTGCAGCTGCTGACTTTTCATTTTTACAGGGGTGGGTGGACCTCCTCTTTAATTAAAGCGGAACTACCACTGATCGGATCCCCCCACCCCCCCCCGGTGTCATATTTGGCACCTTTAAGGGGGGAGCAGATACCTGTTAAATTCAGGTATTTGCTCCCACTTCCAGCGAAAGAGCAACGCACATTGTGCGGCGAACTACGCTATGTCTGGCCCCTCCTACTCCCACTTCCACTGTCTTCTGGGAGACACAAATGTCTCAGAAGACAGCAGGGACCGTTCAGAACACGCAGCACAACTCGCACATGCATAGTAAGAAACCAGGAGTGAAGCCGAAAGTCTTCACTGCCTCGTACCCTTACCAGGTATGGCAGCGGCAGCCCCTGTGAGTCAATCCAAAGATCGGCTTTGGGTGCCGACATCGAGGGCTCCCTGGACAGGTAAGTGTAGCTGCTGACTTAATTTTTTTCCCAGGCGAACTCCACTTTAAATCTAAATGACTGCATAGGATTAATTTCTTTACTATATATTGCCACTAGGTGGCAGTTGGTGTTCAGTTTGTCATCTTTATAGTAGTTGTAAAGCTTTGCCATTGTGAATCTGCCCTGAAATTTTTAAAGTCAACTAAGACTCCTTTCACAAAGGAGCCATGGGCGCGTTATCAATAAAACGCTGCTTGTTTTAGCAGCGCTTTACCGCTGTTTAAGCGGCGCTTTTCGGCCACTAGCGGGGTGCTTTTAACCCCAAAGAAGGGGTTAAAAACGTCTGAGTTGCAGCGATTCCGAAGAGCTTTGGAAGTGCTGCCCATTCATTTCAATGGGCAGGGCATTTTGGGTGTGCTTTATACAGTGCTCCCAAACCGACCCAAAGATGCTGCTTGCAGGACTAATGTCCCGCAAGCGCACCGCCCCAGCGTGAAAAGACACACTGAAATAAATGAGAGGCAGTTTTCAGGCGCTATTTCTAGAGCTAAAACGCCTGAAAACCACCTCAGTGTGAAAGGGGTCTAAGCAAAACATTTTGTAGCTTTGGAAAAAGCACAGTTGAAAGATTTATGCTCACTTTATTTTTTACCAAGTGCAAAACAGAACCGGAAGAGAAAAGAGGTCTCCTCTATGGTGACACAAACAGATTTTAAAGCCCAACTCTGGACCTTCTACTCCTTATTGGAACACATCCTAATTCTTAAAAAAAAAAAAAAAAATGAAAAAAATCAATATACAAATGTTTATTTCCACACAGTTGTATGCTGCCTCCTCTTCACCCTCTTCTTCCTTCAGGTGGATCCTGCAGGGAACAGCATCATGTATTGTATTGATGTGGTGCTGCTCTCTGAAGTATTCTCCTGTGAGTTTAGGGAACAGGAGGAACCTTGACACCTTTTGGCTAACACAATGCATGGGGTCTGAATGGACAGGTCTCAATGAGCCCTTAGTTAGAGTTTAAAGGATAAGTACACTTTTAAAAAAAAAAATGCACATCTTTTTGCAGGTAGAAAAAAAATGTGCATTTATTATTTATTTATTTATTTATTTTTTTTTATTGGCCTGTCAAGCATTGCACCTATGATTAGCAGATACTGGCTGCAGTCTCAGGCTCCTGCAGACTGTCCTGTACTTTGTATGGGCAGCCAAGAAGCATCAATGAACTTATCAGCAATGGCTGACGGTAGTTGTAGTTCTCTCATTCACAGAACTCCGTGAATAAATGACGCACCCAGGTGGGCCCTGCACAGCCACGTTTTTTTTTGTTTTTTTTTTTAATTTTGACAGTGGGTGCGTGGAGAATATACCTGGCCCATTGTCAATATGTGGGGGAGTTGTGCAGATGCTGCCCATTTAGTAACATATTACATGTTACACCCTGGATACAGGTGTAACATATTATCAAAGCTCAACCTATCCTTTCATATGACGGCCAGGTGGTGCGGCTCTCGTTCTGGGAGGGCGCCATATGATGCCCTCGCCTTCCCCGGCGCACCAGGGGGCGCGTGCGCCCGCCATGTCACTGGCCACCAATGCGCGTGCCCAGCAGCCGCGATGTTCGCCGGGCACACACGATTGCATGGTAACATGGCAGGACCGTGGATCTGTGTATGTAAACGCACAGATCCACAGTGTGTATAAAAAAAAAATGTGAAAGAAACCGCGCTGTCTTAAACAAAAAATAGTAGCTGCCAGCACATCAGATAGTCTGTGAAAAAGTAAACCAAATAAGATAGTATAGTGCAGCGCTAATGCAATGAAAAAAACTGTGAAGATATCCCAATGGGAAATTATGGTATATATAAGTGCAAATACAATAAAATTATTAAACCACAATATTGTTGAAGTGTAGATCAACAGTGATAGTGTATATAAAGTGCATATAGTCCATGTATGACATCAAAATGGTGACTATAAATGAGTGTGAACTGGTTGTCTGTAGATAATCCATCACCGTAAGGAAATAGGCTTACCAGACAGGTTGAACCCAGCAAGGTGTATGTCTGATGAGTCAACCAAGCTTTTGGTGTAACACACCCAAGGAAGTACAGCAACCACAACTTCCAATCTAGACCGAATCGGATGTGGATCAGTGACGATTATGACATCAGTGAGTATCCACCATATGAATAGCAATCAGAATTCGTGAGCAGTTCCTCTCAGTGTGACATATATCAAAAGGAGAAAAAATTGGGCCACATAGTGTGATTCCGTTTAGATGTAAAACATTTAAAAAATGATAAAATGGTCACTCACATTTGAGAAGACATTAAAAGCCTTTGGATAAAATCAAAGCAATGCAGTGGCATCAGCAGAGCCCGCCCCGACGTTTCGTCCTAATAAGGCATCCACGTCCTGTCAGAGGAGAGGAGACCGATGTGTGTTCCCAGTATAGAGCAACACCGATCGGTCTCCTCCCCTTGTGAGTCCCCTCCCCCTTCAGTTAGAAACACTCCCTAGGAACATAATTAACCCCACGATCACCCCCTAGTGTTAACCCCTTCCCTGCCAGTGACATTTATATAGTAATCAGTGCATTTTTATAGCACGGATCGCTGTATAAATGTGAATGGTCCCAAAAATGTGTCAAAAGTGTCCGATATGTCCACCACAATATTGCAGTCATAATAAAAATTGCAGATCGCCGCCATTACAAGTAAAAAAAAAAAAATGCTATAAATCAAATTTTGTAGACGCTAGAACTTTTGCGCAAACCAATCAATATACGCTTATTGCGATTTTTTTTACCAAAAACATGTAGAAGAATACGTATCGGCCTAAACTGAGGAAAAAATTTGTTTAAAAAAAAAATTGGATATTTATTATAGCAAAAAGTAAAAAATATTGTGTTCTTTTCAAACTTGTCACTCTTCTTTTGTTTATAGCGCAAAAAATAAAAACCTCCAGAGGTGATCAAATACCACCAAAAGAAAGCTCTATTTGTGGGGAAAAAATAATAAAAAATTAATTTTGGTACAGTGTTGCATGACCGCGCAATTGTTATTCAAGGTGTGACAGCGCTGAAAGCTGAAAAATGGCTTGGGCAGGAAGGGGGTGAAAGTGCACTGTATAGAGATGGCTGAGGTGGTATTAAACCGAAAAACAAACATTTATTATATTGTAGCTTATCAATTCTTATATGTGATGGCTGCATTTGTTTTCTTTTTTAGGCATTGTGAGAGTGAGAGCCCCTGTCTCGGTGAAAATGAGTGTAAAATGGACACCGGACTCTCAAAGAGGCAGTTTGAGAAGTTGCAGCGGAAGATTGGTGATCAGAGAAAACTATGGTTTAAGTTTTCTCTGGATTTTGTAAGTCTGAATTGGGGCTGGAAACTTGAACACTGGAGTGTCAGGAGAAACCCTTCCTAGAGGCCAGGAGTGGGCCTGCGCAGCTTTGTACTACCACCAAGGCTGAGTGAGCCTTGAAAGCCAGGTGGCTTGGCATTTTTATTTGTGTTGTAATTTTTGGGAGAAGAACCCCAGTGTGGGCAACCCATGCATGTATGAACTTTATTTTTGTTACTTTCAATAAACAAAGTGGGCTACCATGCCCTTGAACTGAAGTTCCTGTTGGATGTGAACTCACTGAAAACGCATCTACCACTGAGATAGACATCCCCCAATATCACAGCATTCTTTCTTCTATTTTCACATGGTGAAACCTGTCCTGCAAATGTAGCAGTTAGAGGGTTCGGACAAACCATTTACTACTGACAGGGGTGTTTACAATACAGTAAGCAACTCTCATATTATATATTTAAGTTAAACCTTTATCCCAAAAGAAATGAAAACTGTTGCGGTAAATGCTTAAAAAGTGTGAGCTGGAACTCTGCTTCAATTTTCTTGTGTATCTAAATCTTCTAGTCCATCTTACACTCCCCCTCCCCCGAGATTTAGGCTCGGTTCTCACATATGCGGCCGCAGTTTCAGTGTGGCAGTCCGGTGCAGTTTTGTTCACCGATTCAGGTGCAAATTTTTTACCTGAAATTGCACCTGAACCGGACCCAAAATCGCACCGGACCCTTTTTAAAACTGCACCACAGCCGCCCCACACATGTGTGAACCGGCTCAGTTGAAAGGCAGTCTGATTCAGATGGTATGCGAATTGGATGCAGTTTAAACGCATCCAATTTGCATATATGTGAACTGAGCCTTACAATGCTGTTGTCAAAAGATGTCTCTGTTGCTCCATCTGCTCCATCATCCAGTGTAGGCAGGCCCGGACTGGGACAAAAAATAGCAGGCATTTTAGACTGAGCAGCCAATTTTTCCATGGACCAGAGGGGTGTCGGTCCTCCACGCTTAAATGTGCAGGAACACTGATATAAATATAAAGGGGACTGCACTGTAATGATTACAGTGCCCCTTTACAGTGCAGTCCCCTTTATATTAGTGTCCCTGCAATCATGCCCCCCCCTTTTTACTCTCTAATCACTGTGCAGATCTCCAGCTCCTCCCGCCCCCTGCTCCCTTACATCAGAGTCCACACAGAGGTCCCTTACATCAGAGTCCGCACAGAGCCCCCACTTACTGTAAGGGGGAGCTCTGTGGACTCTAATGTAAAGAGGAACGCTGATTTTTAGGGGGTCTCTGCTCACCAAAGCCCCACTCTTGTATCAGAGTCCACAGCACACCCCTTAAATTCCTTTTTTATATACACACTGGAAGGCAGGAGAGAGGGTGAGCTTACTCACCCCAGCATGAGGCTCAGCTTTTAAATCTTCCTTCCTTCACATCTCCCCGGGGATGTGTGGGCGGGGCAGACGCAGGGGGTGTGGGTGGGGCAGACAGAGTAGAGGGGCGGGAAGCGGAGGAGCAGTGGAACTCAGCGTTGGCTGAGCTGTGTGTGAGAGACACACAGCTCAGCCGCTCAGCCAATCAGCAGCTATTGTAGTTGAGCCGGAGCCCGGAGATGACACAGGCACGGCTGCATAGCGGTGAGTGAGCGGCGGCAGCGGCCTGTGTTTACCCTGTCAAGGCCGCAGACGCCGCTTACCTCCCGCTGTGCGGCCTGATCATCAACAGGCCAGGTAGCGGGCGACCCCGGCCCACCGGGCAAATGCCCGGTCTGCCCTATGGGCAGTCTGGGCCTGAGTGTAGGCTCCCTAATCCAGGAGGTGTGTTACTAGCAGGATCACCAGGTGAAAACAGAGATAAATAAGCCTAAATAAAGAAAACAAATGCAGCCATCACATCAAAGGATTGGTAAGCTGCAAACTGTTACATTTTTGGTTTTATGTTTTAATATTGCTTAGGCTCCGATAATGTTTTTTTTTTTTTTTTTTTCTAAATCATTGCCTTGTGCTCTGCCAAGCCCATTTTTTTTCTCTCTGCCTTATATAAATAAATTAACCAGTAGATAGGCAAATGGCAGTTGAACTATAATGTGATATTGCTGTTTGTGATATGAGACGTCACTACACATCTGTTCCTGAGATAATTATTCCGCTGCTCAGTCATACCGAACCCTGACAATCCTGTCATCTATATACTAGAAGTAACAAGAAAATGAGGCTATTACTGAAAAAAGCCAAATGTGTATAATGAGTCAGGGGGAATCGGGGCATTATTTGCGTACAGACTAAATTTATGATAGCATATCGGGAATCAAGCTTTGTTCACCGGAAGTGTCAGATTCTGAGTGACTCTTGCCTTTACATTGTTCAGACTGAACAATGCAATCAATTGTAAGATTAACTCAAGAAAATAGAAACAAAACCCAATTTTGGCCCGCACTCTCTTGGTCTGGGACTTCATTAAATACTCTGCCCGTTTGATCTCCCTCCATCCCCTCTTTTGCCCCTGATTAACTGTCCTCTGTTCCCTCCTCGGATGGAGAAACCTTGAAGCTTTCAATGATGCAGACAAAAGGGTCTGTTCTCTGCTCAAAGCCAGGGGAGCCTGTTCATACCAATACTTTCACGACTCTCACGAGATCCCCAAATCGGAACGTTTTCAATATATACAAATCCGTCACTTTGTGCAGTCTCTTACGAAGCCTCATGAACACTCATTATTGTCAACTGCTTTTGAGACCAGATGCAGAACCAACCCTACCACTCAGAGCCCGATCTCTTTGCTATACTTCTCCATATTGAACAACACTGGACCACATACCGCTATGTTCTATGACAAATGGATAAAAGATTTTGGTTCTAAACCACAGCCAGGCGACTGACGTAAAATGTGGGAGGCCCTGTTCAAATCCTCCTGCAATTTCCTCGTTCTTGAACTCCTTTAAAGTTAAGTCAGGTTGGTACTTTACCCCAGATTGCATCGTGAAACGTCTGCCATCGTATCCATCTTATTGCTTCAAAGGTTGCCCAGATTTAGGCAATATGAAATGCATATGGTGGACCTGTCCTAATGTCCGTAGGTTATGGATTAGGGCAGGGGCAACCCCTGGGCCATGGCCTGTTTGCAGCCGGGCCGCGAAGGCTGCACTGTCTGACATGCGGCGGGCGAGCAAAGAGATGACATCATCTCTCACCGCCCGTCTGCATCACCGCTGTTCCGCCCTCACAGTGGGGCCGCTGCACTGTTAAAGATGAGGCGGGCGAGCAGAGAGATGAGATCATGGGGAAAAAAAAAAAAAAAAATTCCTGGCTAGTTTTCCTTTTTTGTGTGAAACTGATGTTTGGGATATCTTGGATAATTCATCCAAAGAATTTTTAGTGGGAAAAGTACCGCTTTGCCATTTAAGAAAAGGAGTAAATGTATTTCATTTAAACAAGCTCCTTCTCCAGTGCCAGGGGCATCAGCCTCTGGGCAGTCACGACTGCTTCCGCCGTCAAGTTCAAGAGGTAGTCCTCGGGGCCAAGCCCAGGGACAAAGGAAACCTACAAACAAGATACTAAACTTCCTTATTAGGGGGCGCCTCCGCTCGCTGGGGGGGGTAAGACTTCTGCAGTTCTCAAGGGTCTGGCAGAAAGAATGTCGAGACAGAGTGGCTTCTTTAATAGCTCTAGAGAATCTGGGGTTTCAAGAGTTTCTGTCTCCTCATTTTCTCAGATCAGACGTTCCTAAAGATCCAGAGAAAAAGAAGTCTTTCTAGCATTGGACCATCCTTTGGCAAAGTGGTCATGCTGGTCCCCATGAAAGAGGTGGGGTTGAGGTTTTATTCAAACCTTTTTTCACGGCAAAATCGAAATTGAGATGTCAAACCCACTCTGGATCTCAAGAATCTAAACCAGTTCCTGGATATCTGCTCTTTTTCGCATGGAGTCAATCCAATCAGTTGTCTCCATCCTACAAGGAGGAGAACTTTTGACGTCAAGTGTGCATACCTCCATGGCATATTTCCCTGCTCACCAGTAATATCTACTTCAAGGTAGAAAATCTTCATTTTCATTTTATACTTCTGCTTTTCAGTCTAGCTACTGCTCCTTGAGTGTTTACAGAGGTTCTGGCACCCCCTCTAGCTAGATTTAAGTGCCCAAGGTATAACGATTATAGATTACCTAGACGATTGGCTCTTGACAGAACAGTATGGTCTGTCAAGTATGAAGTATGGTCACCACATTCAACTATCTGTCAGAAACCATGAATCAGATCGAGACAGAAGTATAGTTAATAACACTTGTTTAATAATAATTAAAAAGGTAAACGGAGTAAGCGTAGTCAATACATAGCCAGAGTTCAGTAACCAGATCGGGTAGTCAGCCAAAGCCAATGTCAGAGCCAGAGATCAACATAGTAGTACAGCAAGCAGGATCAGGAGGAGTAAGACTGGTGCGAACCGTAGCCAGAATAAGATCAGGAGGAATCTCAGAAACCGGAACTGACTCCATCTTGGAAGTGGAGGAAAATTGTTGAGACAAGTCGTCAACCCTTACATTTTTAGTACCGGGTAAGAATGAGACAATGTAATTAAAACTCGACAAGAAAAGAGCCCATCACTCCCTTTTGGGCGAGAGGCGGTTAGCCTCAGATAAGAATGTGAGATTCTTATGGTCAGAAAGAATGAGAACCGGCACAGTGGTACCTTCAAGGAGATGTCTCCATTCTTTCAGGGCTAAAATGATCGCCAACAGCACTGTGTCACCAATCTCGTAATTGCACTCCGCTGGTGACAATTTCTTGGAAAAGTAGCCACACGGACGCATAGCGCACTCAGAGTTAGGACGTTGAGACAGAAGGGCTCCAACTCCAGTCTCGCAAGCATCAACTTCTAGTATAAAAGCCAATGTAGGATCAGGGTGTGCCAACACAGGAGCAGAAACAAAGGCAACCTTGAGACTCTCAAAGGCCTTAATGGATTCCGGAGACCAACTCTGTGGGTTGCCGTCTTTCCTGGTCATATCAGTCAGGGGCTTGACCAGAGATGAGAAGTTACGAATAAACTTCCGATAATAGTTGGCAAAGCCAATAAAATGCTGCAGAGGACGAAAACCCATGGGTCGAGGCCACTGTAGGACCGCTGAAAGTTTCTCTGGGTCCATCGAAAAACCAGCAGTGGAAATGACATAGCCCAGGAATTTCACCTGTTCACAATGGAATTCGCACTTTTCCAATTTACAATAGAGATTGTTCTCTCGTAGTCTCTGAAGCACACGACAGACATCTGTGTGGTGGCTCTCCAGGGACTTGGAAAATATTAGATATGTGCAGGATGAAAAAATTTGTTTAGTTTCGTTTCGATTCGTTATTTAACTAAATTACTTTAGTTAAATTTGTTGCATTCGTTACATTTGTTTTCGGGATTCGTTTAGTTTCTTATCCGAATTAGAAAAAAATTGACAATTTGAAAAAGTAAACTATATATAACCATTTTGCGAAATTCAAAATTCGTATAGAATGAAAGTGAATTAGAATAGAAAATAGCATAGAAAAACAATAGAACAGAATAGAAAAAAATATAATCTATTCTATTCTAATCTTTTCAATTCAAATTCATTCTGTACCAAATTCCATTTTGAGAAGATGGATATATGTATGTGTGTGTGTGTGTGTGTGTATAATATATATATTCTCCTCTGTCTCTCCTGTTCCGTTCCATTGTTTTTCTATTATTGTCTATTCTAATCTTTTAATTCTATTTTGAATTCATCCTATACGAAATTCGAATTTTGGAAGGTGTGTGTGTGTGTGTGTATATATATACATATATATATATATATATATATATATATATATATATATATATATATATATATATATATATATATATATATATATAAATAAAAATTTTCTATGCCATTCTTTTCTGTTATATTCTAATCTTTTCTATTTGAATGTGAATTCATTCTATTCGAATTCCAGAAAATGGTTGTATAGAAATAGAATGAAATCGAGTTCTAATAGAAAAGACTGAATTCAAACGGTCCCGAAATGACATTGCTGCAGATGGACAAGGTTGACTGACTTTGGGGCCCATATCTCTGGGCCACTTGGTGCTAGGAACCCCAAATTTGGTGTGCAAACCCAGTGGAACTAGCACTATAACAAAGCTGGGGTTCCAAGTGGCCACGAGATACGGGGGCCCAAAGTCGGTTTGGAAAATGTCACGCACTTTTCTGCAGCATGTGCATAAAGGATGTATTGATATATAATGATTATCTATTAATGATAATAGATGTATCTATGTGGCATACTATAGGGAACGGCAATAAACAATAACGTTTTGGATGCAGAAGTATATATCCCACATAAAATTGCTGATTAATAAAGTAAAAGAGCAAAAGATTTGATCGACCAATTATCTGCTAGTTGTGCCACATCCTAAATTCAAATTTGAAACAAAGGAAATTCCCCTAGTGGACTTTAAAGGCACATTTAAGAGAACATTTAGAAAAGTATATGAAGTAAATAACAGTTTATTTATTACAAAAAATCATCGAGTGAATATCACACAATCACATAATTAAAAACAAGGAATGCAGTTCCATAGATACAAAACTAATGATACCAATACATTTGCACCCGACGCGTTTCGGAGTTACTTATGCCTCCTTCTTCAGGGGTGATTGTAGGATTTGCAACAGAATTTTCTATATGGGAAATGGTATATATAACATAAACATAGTAAGTACACAATGAAAATCATGAACAGAGAACCTATGATTGCATAAATCTGTATATATATATATTTCTGTTTATACTTACATTGGTATCTATAGGTATTGGTTATGCATTCCAAAAAGAGTTTAAAAGAACATAGATGTATTGACACATACTGCCCATCAGACGCGTTCCCTGGTCATGGTGTGTAGAACTTTAGTAGAGTATAACAAGAATATTCATATAGCCACTGTCGAGGTGGGGATAGATAGGTATGGATATATGAGGTAATTTATTCTTCCTTTCAATGGGAAGAGAGGCCCATTAGTCGAGGGCGTATGAAAGTTTAGATCTGAGATCACACTGGGGCCAAATGTGTATCCTGTAAGTCATGAAAATATATATATAAAAATGTGCATGCATATGAATAGCCAGAGTAGTACATGGAAAGTCCAAAAGGTGTATCCTACCTGGTCCGCCTATAGTATGGAGGACAGTAGCTGATGGTGGGTGTGGATCAGGTAAGGCCCAGATAGCTGGAGAGTCAACATGGAAATAGGAAGTATATCAATACCCTGATTGATAAAGAAAGAGGAGGAGGGGGGGGGGGAAGGGGGGAGAAAGGAGTGGACAAGAGACAGAGACAAGAGGAAAGGAGGGGCAAGGGAAGGGGGGGGAAGGGGGGGGGAGAAATGAGAAGGGGGGGGGAGAGAAAGAGGGGGGGACAAGGGAGGGAGGGGCAGAAAGGAGGGACGGGGTAGGGGGGAAAAAAAAAAAAGGAAGGGAAATGGGAAGTAGGGGGGGGGGGGAAGGAGAGAAGGGGGGGAAGGAAAAGGAAGGGGTGAGAGGGGGGGGGAGAAAACCGGAAAGGGAAGGGAAATGGGGGGAAGGAAGGAAAGGAAAAAGTAAGGGGAGAGGGATAAGGAAAGAAAAACAGAGGGAGAGAGATAGTAAGTAAAGAAACAGAAAACGGAAGAAAAATATAGGGCATCCAGGTAGCAAAAATGGCTTGTAGTCTCAGTGGAGAAAACTGGATCATTAGGTGTATTATAAGAGGAGAAAGAACCATAGAGCATAGCAGGTGACGAATGAAGTAAATAGAGCATGACAGGTAGCAGATAGGGTTAATAGCTGGTGATTTCAATATAGAGATCTATGTCGATAAGTATGTAGTAAGTTACTAACCGTGTATCACAGCAGCTCACACCAATAGCGTCCTGTCTGCAGCAGATGACGCTTGGTGTGAGCTAAGGCTGGATATATAAAGCCCTCCCCACCCATCAGCTGTTGATGGGAAAGAGACAACAGCTGATTGTGGTGAGGGAGGGGCGGACACACTCTGGCTGGCCCCCCGGGTGGAGCACGCGCCGCCAGGCTCCCACAGCGCATGCGTGCGCAGACGTCATGAGGCGTGGCCACGCCTACTGCACCCGCCGGCACGTCTAGCTTCCCCAACGGACTGCGCATGTCCGTTGGGGTCGCAAGATGGAGGACAGTAAATGCTGTACCTCACACAGCGCCGCCATGAGCCCAAACTCGCTCAGGCGGCTCTTTTCGTGCCGGGCGGATAGCAGATCGTAATGTAGGACTAATGGAGAATAAATCAAAGCACATATTATGTGCATCTAATAAAAAAGGGATAAAAGTGATAATATACTGAGTTTTGTTGCTATAGCAGGGAAGCAGGACTGGTGGGCAGTATAATACGGGTTAGGAAGGTAACCTAATGGAGGGACATATAGCAAAGCGGTAATCACATACAGATATAGGGAATGTGCAGCTGGGAGGCACGTTACGTGGATAAGAGTCATAGATAACACCAGGTATACATGCATATGGTCTAGACATTAATAACCTCAAGTGTCATATAATACAATATACAGAATAGATAACAACAGTTTAATTCATGACCCAGAATGGCATAATGTGTAGTATAGAGACTGTATGTCCTATAGTACAATAGAGGTTTCCCTTCTATGAAGGCTAAGGGGGGGCCAGTGTATAGTGGTCAAGCTCGACTGCTGCATAGGATGTTGAGTTCAGAGCCTTTCCTTACCTATAAATGGGTGTAGATAGCAAATAGGCGGGGGTTCACCAGACGTGTAGAAGGCCATATGGCCAATGGTAGTGTCCCCTTTATAAAGGGTAGTAATGGATGGAATAGGGATAGCCAACTAGTCTGTAGTCCAACCCTAGACATGTGGTTGTCTATGGGGTGGTCTTCCCTACTGCTCTCTACCACCAGATGAAAAGCCTTCGAGGAAGGGTTTAAACCAAATGGTTTCGTTTAGGCCTGGGGGTTCGGTGGCTCTTAGATTGTATATCCACCGGGACTCTAATTGCAGCAGTGTCTTGTTCCAGTCCCCTCCCCTCGACTCTGGATGTACCCGATCCAAGATGAGAAATTTGATTTTTGGGGGATTGGCCGCGGCATGTACTGCACCCAGATATAAGGCGTTGAGAGGACCAAGATGGCAGCGCCTCCGATGACGTCCGTGTGACGAAACGCGTAAGGCGGGACTATCTTGGCACGCACAACGTCACTTCCTGTTATCGTGGTTTTGCCAGCTGACCGGTAGTTGCGTACAACGCTGCGTCCCGGGACAGTAAGGGGAGACAGAGAGCCTGTATGCTCCCTCCTCTCTTTTTAATACCTACCTTCTAAGCGAATTAGCTATACTCCTTGGACTGTATGATTATTTACAAATAAACGCATTTTAATGGAGTTACGCTATGTGGATCAATTCTTTTATTATATATAATACTTTGGAGCGGATGTCCGGCTGGAAATAGGATCACAACAGGGGACTATCATCTTCCCCCATCCCCTTCCTTTGTACGAGTGGCTGATCTGGATCAAGGAACTGAATTGGAGGAATCAACATACAGGGATTCGATCGGCACCCGGATTTGATGGGCACCTGGTATACAAACATCTTTTGCTTATACCCCTGCAGGGGTATAGCGTTCCGGTGAGTGGAATCACATTAGGGGGAGTTGGTTTTGAAATATCTGGAAGAAGTCGGGTGGAAGACATCATATGAACTTTTTGTTATTTCACATGAGACTTATTGCTGTTATTAATTGCATCACCACCAGTTTATTAGAGATACATTCATATTAATTTTAATTTTTATTTTTATTTTTATATTTTGTATTTAATTTCACTTTAAATATATATATATATATACTTTATATATATATATACATATATATATATCTCTCTCACACACATCCCTTTGTATTTTCAGCACTTCACCATAGAGGGTTGTGGATACCCCTATATTATCTCCTACATATATACCTTTTTTATATATATATATATTTTTTTTTTACACACATCTCTTTGCACGTTTAGTTTTCCAACATAGAGGGTTGTTGATACCCTCCATCTTATATATTACTTGCAGTTTATTTTCACTATCCAGTAGGCGATGGGGTACTGACCATTGGACTGCACTTGACATTTTTACACATATCACCTATTTATTTAAATTACACTATATCACTAGAGACTATTAGTGTTTATCTTGGCTTATGGGATTACGGTTGCATTTAATTAATATCTATATCTAAAATATATTTTTTACTTTATTAATCAGCAATTTTATGTGGGATATATACCTCTGCATCCAAAACGTTATTGTTTATTGCCGTTCCCTATAGTATGCCACATAGATACATCTATTATCATTAATAGATAATCATTATATATCAATACATCCTTTATGCACAGCGCCACTCCCTAAATTTATATTCATCCCTTTGAGGGTACACGTTAGTGTCCCCTGCCTACATAGGGGGGCTGCAGTTGCAAATATATCCTGTAGCGCGGATCCACTGACAGAACTAATATTACTTGGCTCCTGCGGGCGCCAATTATAGATCTGCAGCTATGGACATATTCGGATATATGTCTAACAGGAAGATTGATGTAAGAGGGATTTTTAATCAGGAGCATGTTAACAATAGTCAGGATATGAATGGGCTGTTGAAACAGCTGCGACACACCCTGGAAAAACAGCTAAGGGTGTGGTGGGACACCGTTACTCTTGAGATGTATGTAAAAGAAAAAATGACACCTAGGAGGCTGAGGTGGGATTTGAGCCCAAATGATAGCATTGATGATGCCTCCTTAAATGAGGAATGGTATTCCTTTTTTTCAGGCTGTGAGAATGAGCTCTTACAAAAAATATTAGTAAGGAGGCAATTTAAATTAAGAAAAGTAGAGGAAAGGATCACTGAGATTAAGAACCTGTTACACCCCTTCACTGGCCAACAAGAATACAAAGATAAGGACAAAGAATTACAAGAGATTATAAAGAAATATGATGTGGAAATACAAACTAAGAAACAGAAAAAATTTAAGAGAGATGTTCTGGATTACGCTAATAAAAGGGTCTACAAGTGGCAAGATGAAGTAGAAGAACTGAGCAATGAAGAAGATGAAAACTCTATGGATGAGAGCCCAGTAGAGGAGGAAGAAATATCAGACAATGTGAGACAAACTAGATTTGAACATACCCCCATAGCCAGACGTACTGAGTTGCCACGTACACCCAATTACCGAACCAGTGGACCTTGGGTGAGGGGGAGGGAAGAACACCCCCCAGAACCTGGGTATGGAAGATCCCCAGCCACTCCAAGATACAGTATCCCTATTCGAAATAGGTACTCACCCCTAAGAGAAAGGGGATACCATGGTACCTATAACAACCCCTATCCTAGAGGATCACCTAGGGACAATAGGGATTTTCACAGGGGTGGTCCACCTGGAAGATGGAAAGCACGACCCCCATACAGGAGACAGGGCTGGAAAGATCAACCAGAGATCAACAGAGACTTCCAGAGGCAATGGGGCCCACCCACGTACAGAGAACAGAGGGATACAGGAACCTACGGACACCCTCAACAAAGGAACTTTGGCACCTACGGACATCCACAGCAGACAAGGAATGGACCGAACAGGAACCCTGGCAGAGGATCAGATCAAACCCTAAGAGATACAGAAAGAGGCTACAGACAAGAGGAAAACGAGGAGGAAAGAAGAAGAAAAAGGAGAAGAGAATATTAGGAGAAGGAATTTTTAATTTGAGTGATGCTGTTTTTACTGATGAAGAATTGAAAGTTTTAGATTTAGGATTAAAATTTGCACCAGACAAGAATATAGACAAGTTCGAGGTTTTTATTGATCTGCAGAAATTTATGCGTAAATTAAGAATAAAAAAACATTACGCCCTAAATAAGGACGAGAAACCAGCAGAAGAACCATCCAGTTTTGCACACACCAATCTTAGGAACAATTAAATTTTTAATCCGAAGGTCCCGGGCGACCAATGTATGAACGCTTTTAAGAAGATGGTGGAGAGCGATCTTGCGAAACTCAAAAGCAAGAATCCTAAAAACAGAAATGTGTGGAAAGCAATTAAAGAAATTGGAAAAAGAAGCGAAGTAGTCATACGCCCCGCAGACAAAGGTGGCGGGTTGGTCATATTAAGGAAAGAAGACTATGAGGAAGAAATGAAGAACCTCCTTAGAGTAGAAAATACTTATAAGAAACTTAAAGGAAATCCCAAACAACTTTACAGTAAGAAATTGAAAGCTCTGGTCAGAAAAGGGAAAGATAGAGGCATTTTAAACAAGAAGGAAGCAAAATACCTGATTAGCGAGTCCACTAAAACACCATTTATATATTACTTACCAAAAGTACATAAGCGATTTTAGAAACCCCCAGGACGACCAATTATAAGTGGGATCAATTCTCTGTTCTCTAGATTGGGAGAATACATTGATTGCTTTCTAAAACCATTGGTAATCAAAGGAAGGTCGTATCTAAAGGACAGTACGCAATTGATCAATGAAATAAAAAATATAACTGGGGTTGAAGATTGTCTACTTGCGACGATAGATGTGAACTCCTTATATACTAGCATTATACAAAAACACGACCTAAAAGGAGTAGAGAAGGCGCTTCATGAAGATGTTAAACTTAAACAAGAACAGATCAATTTTATTTTAGAAGCCTTAAAACTAGCAATGGAAAGCAATTATTTTTGGTACCAGAAGGACTACTATGTTCAGACTAAGGGCGTCGCCATGGGAGCCAGATATGCCCCGAGCGTGGCTAATTTATTTATGGACATGTGGGAAGAAGAAAATATATATAGGAGCCCACGCCCGGAGAT
Organism: Aquarana catesbeiana; assembly: GCF_042186555.1. NCBI lineage: Eukaryota > Metazoa > Chordata > Amphibia > Anura > Ranidae > Aquarana > Aquarana catesbeiana. The sequence goes on from NC_133329.1 coordinate 94,928,200, forward strand.
TGAATTTTACCGCCGCTATATTGATGACGTGATCATAGTGTGGAGGGGCACGGCAGACTCATTTCAAGATTTCCTAAGAGCAATGAATCAAAATAAATATGGCATCTCTTTCAGTGGAAAATGCGATCCTCAAGAGATAGATTACTTAGATGTACAGATCTTTAAAGAGAATAACGAATTACACACTAGAACCTTTTTTAAAGCTACGGATCGCAACGGCTATATTCCAACATCTAGTTGTCATCACCCTAAGTGGAAGCAGAACATCCCGAAAGGTCAATTAATGAGATTACGAAGAAATTGCCACAGGATAGACGACTATCACACACAAGCCGATACTTTAATTAAAAAATTCATTGATAAAGGATATCATAAAGAACCCTTGATGAGGCATATGATGGAAATAGGGAGTCTAGATCGTGATCTCCTACTGAGAAAAAAGGAGAAAGCTGATAATCATTGTAAGATGGATATGGCCTTTATCACTGGTTTTAACAATCAATATCGCTCGGTCGAACACATTTTTAGAAAATACTGGCCTATTTTAAAATCTGATAGAACCTTGGTGAAGATACTCCCAAAAAAAAACAAGATTCATCTACAAAAAGGCCCCCAATTTGAGGAATCAGTTGGTGCATAATGTGATCGACCCACCAAAAACGGTCAAACTGTTCCCCGAAATAAAAGGTTTTTTCAGATGCCAAAAGTGTCTACCCTGCCGCGTGAGTAAGAAACAACCAAGGAGAAAATTATTCTTCAAGTCGAGAGCAGGGAAAGAGTACCAAATCAGGGAATTGATTACCTGTGAAAGTACCCATGTCACATACGTGATCGAATGTCCCTGTCGGTTACAGTATGTGGGAAGAACCACTAGGCCTCTCCGAGTTAGGATTAGAGAGCATATTAATAATATTAAAAAAGGCTTCCCAAAGCACAACCTCTCTAGACATTTTGATGAGGTCCACAATAGAAACCCTACAGGATTAATCTTTTATGGTATAGATCTGATTAAAGATCATTGGAGAGGCAGTAACAAAAGAATAAAAGTGTCCCAGAACGAAACTAAGTGGATATACCGCCTAGGGAGCCTGGTCCCTAGAGGGTTGAATGTGGACATCGATCTGAATTGCTTCTTATCTAATTTTTAATTGGGTGGATCTCATATGTGTCCCTACCTTAATTGCTTCTGAAGTGCTTCTTATCCAATTTTAAATAGGTGGTTTTTATACATGTCCCTACCATTTTCCGTAGATTTTTTAAGATTTTATATATATTATCCAATACCATTGCTCAATTAACCTTTATAGTTTATATATGTATATATGTATGCATATTTATATATATATATATATATATATATATATAGTAAATCAATCTATTCCTTCTTTCTCCCGGTTTACACTTGCTCCGAGTATTTACTCTTGTTTATTATGTTTCCAATTTAACATTTTTAAACATCCCTATATAGGAGTTCTTATTTTAATCCTTTTTATATGTATACTTCATACATATATATTTTATATTCTGTAGTTTTAATTTTAATTGTTATTGCTATTTTTATTTTTTATTTTAAATTAAAACCTCCTTAGGCAATCAGAGCCCATACATTTACACCTTCTTTCTTTCGGGTTTAAGGAATCTGACTGCCATTTAATTTGTTGTACACAATTTTACTAGATAGTATCTGGTGTGCAAAATACATTTTTCCAAGGCCGCCATTCCATGTTAACCAGTATATGCATTAAATATATATTCCACTAGATGGCGCTCATGGAGATCCTATCCGTTCACATAGTATCTACCTCGGTTAATGAGGCTGAACGAGAATAGATTCTGGCTCTCATCTCCATAACTGAGCGAATTCTTTGATTGGACCTGCATGATGCTTGTCATTTAGCATCTGAAGTGGGATTGGCCGCGGCATGTACTGCACCCAGATATAAGGCGTTGAGAGGACCAGGATGGCAGCGCCTCCGATGACGTCCGTGTGACAAAACGCGTAAGGCGGGACTATCTTGGCACGCACAACGTCACTTCCTGTTATCGTGGTTTTGCCAGCTGACTGGTGGAACGCAAGCGGTAGTTGCGTACAACGCTGCGTCCCGGGACAGTAAGGGGAGACAGAGAGCCTGTATGCTCCCTCCTCTCTTTTTAATACCTACCTTCTAAGCGAATTAGCTATACTCCTTGGACTGTATGATTATTTACAAATAAACGCATTTTAATGGAGTTACGCTATGTGGATCAATTCTTTTATTATATATAATACTTTGGAGCGGATGTCCGGCTGGAAATAGGATCACAACAGGGGACTATCATCTTCCCCCATCCCCTTCCTATGTACGAGTGGCTGATCTGGATCAAGGAACTGAATTGGAGGAATCAACATACAGGGATTCGATCGGCACCCGGATTTGATGGGCACCTGGTATACAAACATCTTTTGCTTATACCCCTGCAGGGGTATAGCGTTCCGGTGAGTGGAATCACATTAGGGGGAGTTGGTTTTGAAATATCTGGAAGAAGTCGAGTGGAAGACATCATATGAACTTTTTGTTATTTCACATGAGACTTATTGCTGTTATTAATTGCATCACCACCAGTTTATTAGAGATACATTCATATTAATTTTTATTTTTATTTTTATTTTTATATTTTGTATTTAATTTCACTTTAAATATATATATATATACTTTATATATATATATATATACATATATATATATATCTCTCTCACACACATCCCTTTGTATTTTCAGCACTTCACCATAGAGGGTTGTGGATACCCCTATATTATCTCCTACATATATACCTTTTTTATATATATATATATATTTTTTTTTTACACACATCTCTTTGCACTTTTAGTTTTCCAACATAGAGGGTTGTTGATACCCTCCATCTTATATATTACTTGCAGTTTATTTTCACTATCCAGTAGGCGATGGGGTACTGACCATTGGACTGCACTTGACATTTTTACACATATCACCTATTTATTTACATTACACTATATCACTAGAGACTATTAGTGTTTATCTTGGCTTATGGGATTACGGTTGCATTTAATTAATATCTATATCTAAAATATATTTTTTACTTTATTAATCAGCAATTTTATGTGGGATATATACCTCTGCATCCAAAACGTTATTGTTTATTGCCGTTCCCTATAGTATGCCACATAGATACATCTATTATCATTAATAGATAATCATTATATATCAATACATCCTTTATGCACAGCGCCACTCCCTAAATTTATACTCATCCCTTTGAGGGTACACGTTAGTGTCCCCTGCCTACATAGGGGGGCTGCAGTTGCAAATATATCCTGTAGCGCGGATCCACTGACAGAACTTTTCTGCAGCAGAGAATGACATTTTCCAAACTGATTTTGTGGCCCCGTATCTCGGGACCACTTGGTGATAGGATGTTGTAGTGCTAGTCCCACTGGGTTTGTACACCAAATTTGGGGTTCCTAGCACCAAGTGGCCCTGAGATACGGGACCCCAAATTCGGTTCGGAAAATGTCATTCTCTGCTGCCGAAAAGTGCTTGACTCGAGTATAAACCGAGGGGGACATTTTCAGCACAAAAAATGTGCTGAAAAACTCAGCTTATACTCGAGTATATACGGTATTTCCTATTCTAATCTTTTCTATTCAAATTCATTCTATATGAAATTCGAATTTCGCATAGAATGAATTCAAATTTGTATAGAAAAGTTTAGAATGGAAAAGAATAGCATAGAAAAACAATGGAACAGAATAAAAAATATATATATATAATTTTCTATTGTATTTTTTAGAAAATCGTTTTCTATTTTTTTCGGATTCGTTTTGTTTTGTAATTCGGATGCTTACGAATTTCCGAATAATGAAAAATTTGTCCGAATTTCGATTCAAAACTAAATGCACATGTCTAGAAAATATGAGAATATCGTCGAGATAAACCACCACACATAACCGCAACAAATCTCGGAGGACATCGTTAATGAACTCCTGGAAAACTGCCGGAGCATTGCAAAGACCAAAAGGCATTACGAGATACTCCTAATGACCTGATCTGGTATTAAACGCAGTTTTCCACTTGTCACCTTCCTTAATCCTGACGAGATTGTATTCTCTCAAATCAAGCTTCGTGAAAACCGTTGCTCCTTTGAGGCATTCTTAATCGTGAAAGATCTCAGTTCACCACACTAATTCTTCACAAAAAAGAAACCAGCACCAGCAGCAGACGAGGATTTGCGGATGAAACCATGAGAAAGTGCGTCTGCAACATACTCCTCCATGGCCTACCTTCTGAAAGCATGTCTCACTGCATGTGGAGACCAGGACAGAACCTCAGCACAGAGCCAATCAAAAGAAGGGTTGTGCCTCTGTAACCAAGGATAACCAATAACAAGCGGAAACTTTGGTGAGGAAATAACTTGGAATTAGTTTATCTCATAGTGAAGGGCCCCTGCGTCCATGGACAACGGAACAGTCTCATGAGTCTCATGGGCAGGCTGTAGAGGTCTCCCGTCAAGAGCCGCAATGGCAAGTGCAGTGGAATCAAGTGCTTCAAAACAAAGGTAGCATCAATGAACAGGCCTGCAGCCCCAGAGTCGATTTAGAGCCTGTATCTCGACGGATGACTCATCCCAAAACAGGGTAACCAAAACGAAGGGCTTATCTTTCTGGGAAACTGGAGACGAAACGCCACCACCTAAGGTCTGTCCGTGACAGGACCTTAAGTTTCGGGCGTTCCCTGGACGGGTAGGACAAGACTTCAAAAAGTGACCTGCCTGGCCACAATAAAGGCACAATCTCTCCCTCCTCCTAAGGGCTCCCTCATCCACAGAGACGCGTGAAGCCCAAGTGCATGGGTTCATCTTCACAGACCGACTCTGTACCAGGAGGCATGGGAGGTGAGGGAGGTGAGGGAGGCAAGGGTGGGACTGCAAAACTTGGAGACAAATGTACAGGAGGCTTGCGCCAGAGCTCCTTAAAAGGGAGTCTTTCTCTGAGTCTGAGGATGGCAAATGTGATCAACCTCTCCAGCTCAGTGGGTATATCTCAGGCTGCTATCTCATCCTTGATATCCTTGTTATCCGAGAGACCATGAGAGAAGGCAGCCACAAGGGCCTCATTGTTCCAAGCAACTGCTGCTGCCAGAGTACGGAATTCAATGGCGTAATCGGCAACAGTTCTCGTACTCTGTTTGATGGACACGAGGCTCTTGGAGCGTGCGGGAACGTCAAATACCCTTTTTGAAGGAAACCACAAATTCTGGGTAACTCGGGACCACGGGTTTTTGTGTCTCCCATAGAGGGTTTGCCCAGGCCAAGGCTCTCTCAGAAAGCAAAGGTATCACGAAACCTACTTTGCTTCTGTCTGTGGGAAACGCCTGGGGCAGCATCTCAAAGTATATCTCAACCTGGTTGAGAAACCCTCTGCATTGAACTGGATCACCCCCAAATCGCTGGGGAAGCGGAGCGGAACCAGACATGCCTCTTATAGACGTAATACTTGAGGCAGGTGCCTGCACAGAGACTGGAGCAGCAGCAGGGATAGCCTGCAACACAGGTTGTACCGTAGGCAGCCATAGTGGAAGATTCCAGGTTAGCCGTGCAACTCAGGAGCATTTGTAACGCCAAGGCAAATGGCATGGGTACCCCCACCCCCAGTCCATTACCAGGCCCTTTGGGTCTTGTATGGATATTAAGGGGAACCCCGCACCCAAAATAAAAAAGGAAAGGCGTCGGGCACCCAGGCCCTATGTACGCTGAACAGCAGTATACAGGCGGTGCAAACAAGACAGGGACTGTAGGTTTGTTGTTAAGTAGAATCTGTAATTTTGAACTGGTACATTTTTAAAGTGTAGCTCCAGCCAAAAAATCCTATTTTTAAGCTTTTTGGAAAACCTAGAGAAGGGTTATCACCCCTGTAACATTTGTTTTGCTGTCTGTGCACCTCTTCAGAAGATTTCACCTCACTTTCTGTCCCGATGACAAATGTTTTTTGAAAATTTGGGGTTTTAGTGAAACAAGGATTGGTGGTAAAGCATCAGTGAAGTGGAGACATGTTTTTCCCATATTAACACTGAAAGGAGAGAATTTCCCTTCCTAGGGGTAGATTTCATCTCGCTTCCTGTTGTCTCCTTCCGTTTGCAAGTAGGAGTCGTTTGTAAGTTGGATTTTTGAAAGTAGGGGCCCTTCCCTATATACTCTGCACAAATTGGGGCCTTAGGTGTTGGTGTTGCCACAACACTGTACGCCCTCAGTTACTTTTGGTGGGAGCAGGAATGGGCCCTGCTGTGAAATATTATATCAAGAATTGTAATTACATGCAGCTGTTGAATAGGGGCAGAAAAATTGGGCCTTTGGTGGTGTTGCCACAACACTGTAAACCCTCAGTTACTCTTGGTGGGCGCTGGAATGGGCACTGCTGTGAAATATTAGATCAAGAATTGTAATTACATGCCATTGTTGAACAGGGGCTGAAAAATTGGGCCTTGGGCACTGGTGCTGGTGCCACAACACTGCAACCCCTCACAGATACTATAGTTGGAGCACAGGAATGAGCCCTGCTGCAAAGTATTGCATCAAAAATTGTAATTACACGCCCCTGTTAAACAGGGGCAGAAAAATTGGGCCTTGGCCACTGGTGGCGGTGCCCAGAAACAAAAATGTTCTTACAGGCTATCAGCATGAAAATTGAGGAGGAAGAGGATTGTGACTCAGCATAACAGGATAGTCACTCAGCATCAGCACAGGCAGCCTTGAAGGGATCTCGCATTAAAAAATAAATAAATAAATCGGTTACATCAGCATCAGGTGCTTGGTAGCTGGTGATCCAAGACTGATTCATTTTTATGAAGGTCAGCCGATTGACCAACTCGGACAGGCGCACCCTGTGATCGGTTACAAAGCCTCCAGCAGCACTGAATGTGCGTTCCGAAAGAACACTGGATGCAGGACAGGCCAGTAGCTCATTTGCATACTGTGCAAGCTCTGGTCAGTGATCCATCTTCAAGACCCAGTAACCCAGAGGATTTTTGGTGGGAAAGGTGTCCAAGTCTGAGGTAATCCTGCACCATGTGAATCAGACGCTGGCGATGGTTGCTGGAACCTTGGGGCTGCGGACTAAAAAATTGTCTGAACGCATCGGTCAGACGGCCGCCTTCTCCATCACTCCTTCTGTGACTGACCGAAGCCTCAGCAACACGTTGACCAGGAAATTGTAACCTCCCAGGCTCTGGAAACGCATTGCACAAACCTTTCTGCAAGGCCTCCTGAAGATGTTTCATCCTCTGCGACGGCAAGATAAGGTCCACAACCTTACCCTTGTATTGTGGATCTACCACGAATACGAGGTTCCTTCCACAGGCTTTGCAGGATCAGGGAGGCCATGCAGCATAGGTTTGCTGAGGCATTCGGTCCAGAGTCCTCTGGGTCACTAAGGACGACATGATCCACAGCCACCTCCTCCCAGGTACGTACAAGTCCATGGGTTACTTCGGATTGTAAATGATCCATGAAGACTGCTGCTGATGCTGAGTGTCAGGCTCCACCTCCATGCTGACACAATCCTCCTCGTCCTCCTCCTTGTCCTCCTTCCTGTGTGATCGGTGGGCACGCAGGAACCCTGTCTGGATAAAGGGGGCCTTGAGAGGTAAGGAAGTCCTCCTCTTCCTCCCTCTGTTCTGCCTCAAGTGCCCTGTCCATTATTCCACGCAGCGTGTGCTCCAACAGGTGGACAAGAGGGATCCTCAAATGGTGACAGGACAGAGCATGCATCCCTGATCATAGCCCACTGGCGTGAAGGAAAAAAAAAAACAAGGTCCCCTGACCCTGTTCTGGCGCCATAGTCTCATAGGTACTCATTGATGGCCCTCTGCTGTGTGTGCAGCAGCTGCAGCATAGTCAACGTTGAGTTCCACCTGGTGGGCATGTCACAGATTAGGCGGTTCTTGGGCAGGTTAAATTCCTTTTGGAGGCTAGCCAGCCGAGCACTGGCATTATATGACCTGCAGAAATGCACACAGACTTTCCTGGCCTGCCTCAGGACATCCTGTAAGCCCGGGTACCTGCCCAAGAACCGCTGCACCACCAAGTTAAGGACGTGAGCCAAACACTTCAGGTAGCTTTAGGTGCACACTGTGCAGAGGACACACTACACTAACTTGTAAATACTGCAGCTGCCTGTAGTACTAATAGGATCAGAAGAACACCACCAACTTTCTTCAGGTAGCTTTTGGTGCACACTGTGCAGAGGACGCACTACACTAACTGTAAATACTGTAGCTAATAGGATCAGAAGAACACCAGCAACTGGTGGAGGGCTGCAGTGATGGTTGACTTTCTACAACTTTCTCCCGACTGCATCTCTGGAGCTCAGCCACAGCGATCTTTGGGCTCTTCTTTACCTCCCTCACCAAGGCTCTTCTCCCGTGATAGCTCAGTTTGGCCGGACGGCTAGCTCTAGGAAGGGTTCTGGTCATCCCAAACGTCTTCCATTTAAGGATTATGGAGGCCACTGTGCTCTTAGGAACCTTAAGTGCAGCAGAAATCTTTTTGTAACCTTGGCCAGATCTGTGCCTTGCCACAATTCTGTTTCTGAGCTCTTCAGGCAGTTCCTTTTGACCTCATGATTCTCATTTGCTCTGACATGCACTGTAAGCTGTAAGGTCTTATATAGACAGGTGTGTGGCTTTCCTAATCAAGTCCGTATCAGTATAATCAAACACAGCTGGACTCAAATGAAGGTGTAGAACCATCTCAAGGACGATCAGAAGAAATGGACAGCACCTGAGTTAAATATGAGTGTCACAGCAAAGGTTCTGAATACTTGGGACCATGTGATATTTCAGTTTTTTCTTTTTTAATAAATCTGCAAAAAGTCAACAATTTTGTGTTTTTCTGTCAATATGGGGTGCTGTGTGTACATTAATGAGGAAAAAAATTAACCTTAATGATTTTAGCAAATGGCTGCAATAGAACAAAGAGTGAAAAATTGAATGTGGGCCGTGACGCGCCACTTGAATTTGGTGCGAATGGCCCATATCCTTCGCAGTTCGATGAATGGTCGAACATGCTATGTTCGACTCGAACTCGAAGCTCATCCCTAGAATCTATGGGGCCAATCACTGAAAATTGCACAGGAAGAGGCCATGGAGGAAGAAGAGGAGGGGGTGGAGGAGAGAAGTGTGGCAGAATCACCACTAGTAGAATTTTGGAGGCGTGGTGGCAGAACAACCTCCAACACTACTGCACCCTGTCCTGCATCCTTCCCAGCTGCCAGAAGAGTCACCCAGTGTGCGGTGAAAGATAGGTAACGTCCCTGTTCATGCCTGCTGGACCATGAGTCAGCGGTAATATGCACCTTACCGCTGACCGCCCTGTCCAGCAAGGCCAAGACATTGCCTTCCACATGCCGGTAGAGAGCTGGAATCGCCTTCCATGAGAAAAAGTGGCGTTTGGGAACCTGCCACTGAGGAACCGCACATTTCACAAATTCATGGAAGGGGGCAGAGTCTACCAACTGAAAAGGTAGCAGTTGAAGTGCTAGCAATTTAGCCAAGCTAGCATTCAATCGCTGGGCATGTGGATGGCTGGGAACAAACTTCTTTTGGCGGTGCAGCAGCTGGGGCAGGGAAATTTGCCTGGTACAATCTGACGTCGGTGTATCGATAGCAGATTGCCCGCAAGTACTTGGCTGTGACACGCCTAATTCTACACCTTCATTCCTCTCAGTGCAGGTTTCAGAGAGGACTGCTGATGAGGAGCAAGGAGAGGTCTGCTTTGTTCTTTGGTGTGGGTCTTTTAGGTAAGCTTGCCAACGAACTGCATGGCAGGTCGACACATGTCTAGTCAAGCATGTGGTGCCCAAGCGGGTGATGTTTTTGCCACGCGAGCAACGCTTGAGACATATGTTGCAAATAGTGGTGGGATCTGATGCACTCGTCTCAAAAAAGGCCCACACCAAAGAACTTTTGGAATAATGCGCAGAGACAGCAGCGCCCTGCACATGCTGAGCTCTGCATTGTGATGCAGTTGGTGTGCTGCCCTTAAGCTGGCCTCTGGAGGGCATCCTGCCTCATTGGAACTCCTCCTCCTCCTCAGCACCCAGGTGGAATCGGTGACCTCCTCCTCCTCGCCACCCAGGTGGAGTCGGTGACCTCCTCCTCCTCGGCACCCAGGTGGAATCGGTGACCTCCTCCTCCCCGGCACCCAGGTGGAATCGGTGACCTCCTCCCCGGCACCCAGGTGGAATCGGTGACCTCCTCCCCGGCACCCAGGTGGAATCGGTGACCTCCTCCCAGGCACCCATGTGGAGTCAGTCTCACATATATATATATATATATATATATATATATATATATATATATATATATATATATATATATATATATATACTCTTTACCCTTACTCTTCAGATTGATTATATCTTATGCAGGTTGATACTTATGGTATTGATATCTGCCTTATGCATGTGTTTTTGTATTTCCAATTTGGCAAATACAGTTATTATTTTATGGTATGGTTATTTGTAACAATATTCAATGTTTTTCACATTAATAGGAAGTTAATTTTTAGCGCACTATTCATTGGTAGATTTATTCATATTTTAGTGATATCGGAACACTTTTCACATGGGTGCAGCTTGATTATTTGGTTATTTCCTATTTTTTCAATTCATACATTTTCTCATCCATACTATTTTTTTTTTTTTTACATTTTTTCAGATATAATTCACATATCAGCGCTTTAGTACACTATTTATATATTTTACTTTTTTCTAATAATTTTTTTTTTTTTTCACTGGAGCTGCAGATATGGATAATCGCATAGTCGACCTTAAAGATGTTTTTTTCTAACAAGCAGGTAGTGAATACAGGTGATCTAAATACTAATTTTCGTAGATTTCGGCATTTAATGGAAAAAAGTCAGTTTATGGTTGAATATAGCCACACATGAGCAATATATAAAAGAAAATATAGTCCCTAGAAGGCTTAGATGGGATGTTCCCATCAATGATGGATTGTTAGATCAGGAATCTATAGAAGAATGGTATAAATTCTTTAACGATAAGGGAGCGGAATTAATGGAATTCATAACTAAAAGGAAACAAAGAAAATTAGCATTGATAAATCAGCAAATTGATTGATGACTGTAAAATAGCATTGGAAGCCTCTAGGGAATCAGCGTCTTTCGCTACATTAACTAAACAGCTAAATAAGGTACTTTAACAAAAAGATATGGAAATTAAGCAGAGGAAGTATTTGAGATATACAAATGATTACCAATCACAACAAACGTTTAAATGGCAAATACAGCTCAAACAGGGGGGAGTCGGATCAACAGTATCATCTCCAGATAGGGAGGTAAGGAATGTGTCTCCAAGAAGAGAACTTAGACCAAGATCCCTTGAAAGAGATACTAGGATTGGTTCTCCAAGAAGAGATTATAGACCTAGATCCCCTGACTTTGGATATAGATCTCCTGAACCGTATAGACCTGAAAGAGGCAATACAAATGGACAAGGAAGACCATACAGAGAAGAGAACACTGGACCGGATAAAAACAAAAATAAATCACCAAGACAACTCTCCTGGAAAAATACAGGCAATAGAAATGACTAATAAGCCCTACTATCAATCTAATAACCAATATGGGTATTCAGGAAGTGGTGAACAAGATCAATATGGACACAATCATAATAATAGTGTTAGGAGAGAGTATCCACAATATCAAAATCAACAGTATCCACAACATGATAGGGGTAATCGTTATGACCAGTATCAGTATAAATCTAGGAGGAGTCCGATTCATACTTATAATAAATATGAAGCCCTAAGGGATTACAGAGATCAAGATCAGACTAGGTCTTTTTTGGATTATCACAGGAGTGAGAGAACTCCACCAAGACAAGAAAAAATAAATAAACGCAAGGAGTCCTAATGCAAGAGGGGATGCAGAAGAGGATGCAAAAGGCAAAAGAAAAAGAGAATAGTTGGGGAGGGTATTCACAATCTAAGTGGCACTGAACTAACAAGGACAGAACTGTTAACATTAGACAAAGGACTAAAATATGTGCCTAAACGTAATTTAAATAAATTTGAAATGTATGTGGACATTCAGAAGTTCAAGAGAAAATTGAACATACAAAAATATATGATAAATCGGACCCCGAGTACTAGGCATGATAAAGTTGACACACCTGGAAGAATCTTGCATAGCCAACTAAGAAACAAATCATTGTTTAACCCCCAAGTCTCTAATAATGAGCATATAGAGGTCTTTAACCAGATGGTCATACAGGATTTGGAAAAACTCAAAATTAAAAGAATAAGTGATCCGCAAAGTATCAAAAAAGGAATTAAGGAATTGGAAGAGAATAAACAAATAATAATCAGACCTGCGGATAAAGGGGGAGCAATCATTGTTTTAGCTAAAGAATATTATTATAAGGAATTGCAGGACCAATTGAATGATGTCAATACTTATATTAAATTAAAGAGGAACCCAACTAAGGAGTACAAAGAAGAATTATCAGAGTTAGTACTGAGAGGAAGCATGAAAAATATTCTAACGAAAAAAGAGGCAAAATATTTGGTACCAGACACGTGCAGGATTCCGATTAATCTGTACAGTTCCGAAAATTCATAAAAACCAAACACATCCACCGGGAAGACCCATTATCAATGGGATCCAGTCCATAAATGCAAGAATAGGTCAGTATGTGGACAATTTTGTACAACCTCTAGTGTCTAAAACTGTTTCTTATTTGAAGGACACTAAACATCTAATACAGATATTAAATGGTGTTAAACTCAGATCAGAATATAATTATCTTATAGCTACAGCAGATGTATCATCACTGTACACCATAATAGACCATGAGGAGGCCGTTTCTGCCTCAAAATGGGCTATGGATCAATACAGCAGCCTTATTTCTAAACAAAAGTGATTTATTTTAAGGTGTTTGGCCTACGGATTACAACACAATTACTTTTGGCATAATTGTGAATATTATAGACAACTCAATGGCAAAGGAATGGGTGCCAAATAGGAACCTAGTGTTACCAATATCTTCATGGCTAAATGGGAGGAGCAGGCGATTTATTCTGATATGCCAGAAGATTTAGTTCTCTATAGGAGATTTATTGATGATTGTATCCTGATATGGAACGGTGATGAAGATAGCCTAATAAGATTTTTTTGAGAAATTGAACAACAATCAGAAAAATATCAAACTGACCTATGAGATTAGCAATAGGGTGCATTTCCTGGATTTAACAATACAACTGGATAAGGGTGCTATAAATACTCAGACCTTCTTTAAGCCCGTGGAGAGAAACAGCTACATGCCAGTAGATAGCTGCCACTATGATCCATGGCTAATAAATATTCTGAAGGGTCAAATGGTATGTCTCAGAAGAAATTGCTCGGATGATAGTATCTTTTCGAAACAGGCCAAATCATTGGACAAAAAGTTTGTACTGAAAGGTTATAATTAAGACTTCGAGGAGAAAATACAAGAAGTCTATCGAATCCCAAGAGATTCATTAATCCAGGATAAAGAAAAGCAAATATCTAAGCTTCCTGAAATTCCACTTATAATGAATTATAAAACCCAACATAGAGAAATTGAAAAGATTATTATTAAACATTGGTCACTCCTTAGGGCAGATAAGCAATTAAAAATAGATTTTGCCCGATAGACCTCGCTTTGTCTACAGAAGGGCCCCTACTCTTAGGGACTTGGTAGCTAAGAATATTATGGATCCTCCTAAAAAATCTAATTGTCTTTTTTCCCTGAAAAAGGTGCTATGCTTGCAAAAACATGAATTTTAGTGATCAAAAATGTAACAGTTTTGCATCTACGAGTACTAACAAGGGATATCTTATTAAAGATTTTATTTCCTGCAGAACTGAAAGGGTCTTATATATGCTACAGTGTTCGTGTTCATTGCAATATATAGGGAGAACAAAACGCCCTATGTGGAAACGTATAAGAGAGCATATACAGAACATCAGGAATGGTTTTCCTAAACACAGCGTATCATGTCATTTCGCTTCCCACCATAATAAGGATCCAACGTTGCTTAAATTTTGGGCTATAGATAAATATAAACCTCATTGGAGGGGGAGTAATAAAATAAGAGAACTCAGCAAAAGTGAATCCAGATGGATTTTTGAAATTGATACTTTTGCCCCCAGAGGCCTAAACATTGAATTTGATTTGAATTGTTTTATTTCTGTTTTTTAGATATTATCTAAAAAAAATGTATCAAAATTTTTTTACATATTAAATAATTTTTTATATTTATCTATTCTATTTTCGTATTCAAAGTTTTTTATTGAAAAGCATACATAAATTACAACAGGCAATGTTTGTATGACATGTAGTAGTAAGAAGTATACAGGTTTTTGTTCTGAGACATGTGCATTACAGTGGGTAACATGTATATATCAGAAAAATAATGTCCAGAGGATATTCTTTGCAGAGATATCTGTGGACGTAACATATCTGTTTCGATTAACAGCTAGAAGGGTATTGAAATAATAACAAAAACGTAATGTTTTACTTGTTTGCTCGGACTGAGCGTCTGCGAGTATATGTATAGTCAAAATCAGGGAGTTGTTTCGTATTTTGTAGAAAACATTACCATTGATATATCAGGAGGAGAGACATAAGGAGGAAAATGTAGAGTGAGGATAGTGACAGGAATAGGATAGTTAGAGAGAGACTAGGAGTAAAGAGTGGAAAGGGGAGGAGTGGTCGGGAGGGCCGCACAAACCAAAGAAGCATCATTAAGTCTGTCTAATGTTGTTGCGACCAATTTATGGTTCAAGGAGTTGTTTGTCGAAGTCCGGGGGTAAGAAGTGTTCGGCCCAGGAGTTCCATATTTTAAGATGTTGGGGAATTTTATCCAGGATTGTTGCTTCTATTTTACTATGGATCATGGCTTGTGTAACCCTATTGATAACTTCGGCTAGGGTGAGTTTTGGGGTTTTCCAGGCCCTAGCAATCGTCTGTTTGGCTGCTGTCGTGAGCTGAAGGAGAAGGCGGGTCTGGGATCTGGTAAAATCCGAGGGGATTAGATTCAGCAATGCAACAGCCGGATCTGGATCAAGGGGGTATTGAAATAAGGTGGAAGCCATACGGAATATTGCAGCCCAAAATTCCTGTACTATTGGGCACGTCCACCAAATGTGTACATGGGTACCCCTTTCGTTACAGCCACGAAAACAGGTATCGGGATAGCTTGGGAGGAATTTGGAGATCCTGGCCGGGACTAGGTACCATCTCATGAGTACTTTGTAGTTTGCTTCTTGAGCCAGTATATTGTGGGATGATATTTTCGTATTGGACCAGATATCAGACCAGTCCTCTGCATCAAGATCTAATGAGAGGTCTGTGGACCACTGTACAGCGTAAGAGGGAAGGTTGGTTGGGGGAGAGGTCAGATGGGTATATAGGAGGGAAATCAGTCCCGGAGCATGAGGGTCCGAGTTGCAGATTCCTTCGAAAGTAGTTAGATCATCTAGTGTGGTATGTGTGCCTATAGTTGTACGAATAAAGTGGGTTATCTGTAAATACCTAAATAGTTCTGTGGGGGGAATGTCATCATTGTTTTGTAGCGAAGTAAATGTCTTAATGGTAGATCCAGTGGTAAAATCGCGTACACGATATAGTCCCGCCCTAAGCCAGATTTGAAATGCTCTCGGATTGGTTTGGGCCGGATAAAATTTTGGGTGGTCTAGGAATGAGAGTAACGGGGAATGGGCCGATTGTAATATAAATGGACCTCGGAGTTTGTCCCACAATTTAAGAGAGTGTGCTGTGACGGGGTTACTGACTGGGCCTCGCGTTGAGGGGGGCAGCCATAGTGTATTAAACACTTTGAGGGGGTGAAGGTCAATGGCTTCCAAACTAACCCAGAGTGGAGTTTCATTTTTTGCATGATATAGAGTTATTTGGGCTAGCTGAGCTGCGTGATAGTATCCCAAGAAGTTAGGCAGACCCAGCCCTCCCTTGAGTTTACTACGAAGTAATATAGCTTTAGCTACTCTAGGTCTAGTAGAGCCCCATATATATTTGGACACTTTTGTCTGAATAATGCGGTGGTAGTATAAAGGAATAGGGATCGGAAGGACTCTATATAGATAAAGTAGTTTAGGTAGCATGGACATTTTTACGGCCGCAATCCGGCCTAACCATGAAATACATAGTGGGCGCCAAGATTCTAATAAATTAGTTATGTGTTTTAACATAGGGAGGTAGTTGGCTCTAAACAGGTGGCTTGGGTCGCTGGTTAGCTTGATACCTAGGTAGGGAATTGTGGTTGTAGACCAGGTGAAAGAGAAGAATTCTCGTAAATGTTCTAGTTCTGAGTGTGGAAGGGACACATTGAGGGCCTTAGACTTGGATTGGTTGACTTCCAATCCAGATATTAGCGCAAATTGATCTAGGAGGTGAATTAGATTCGGGAGTGTGGTTCGTGGGGATGTGATAAATAGTAGTGCATCGTCGGCAAATAGGCATAATTTATGTGATGTAGAGGCTACCTCTAAGCCTTTAATATTTGGGTTTGCTCTAAGGAGAGCTGCTAGTGGTTCGATCGCCAATGCGAACACTAGAGGGGAGAGGGGGCACCCTTGTCTTGTGCCTCGTTGTATTTGAAAATAGTCCGATCGGTATCCTGAATATTTAACATATGCTCTTGGTTGGTTGTAAAGGGAGTCTACCCATTGCAGAAAGTTGGGGCCAAATCCCCATCTTTGTAGTATATAGCGGAGGTAAGGCCAAGAGACAGTGTCAAATGCCTTACGGATGTCAAGAGAGAGGAGATGCATAGGGATTTGGCGTGTTCGAGCTAGATGTTGGAGCAGGATGACCCGACGGATATTATCACTGGCCTGGCGTTTTGGAATGAAGCCTACTTGGTCTTTGTGTATGAGGCCACCTATAATTGGGTTAAGGCGTAACGCCATAATTTTGGCTAGAATCTTTATATCCAGATTGAGTAGGGAAATAGGCCTGTAATTTGACCATAGAGTATTGTCTGAGTTAGGCTTAGGTATCATAGAGATAATGGCTGTCAATGTGTCCCGACCAAAGGAATGTTGTTTAAGGAGGGCGTTAAAAGTGTTAGTGAGAAGGGGGGCTAGGATGGGAGCAAATTTTTTGAAGTATGAAGCAGAAAGACCGTCAGGGCCCGGTCTTTTGTGTGGTTTAAGAGACTTTATAGCAATAAGGACTTCTTCGGACGTGATGGGAGATTCCATAGACTCTTTATTGGCCTCTGACAACCTCGGGAGTGTAATGTTTTGAAATAATACCTCAGCTTGTGTCGCCGAGAAGGTACGTGTTGGGGTATATAGTTCAGCTAGCTTTCTGCGGAATTCAGAAAGCACCTTCACTGGGTTACTCGTGAAATTATCTTTGGCCAATTTGAGTCTAATGGGATTGTGTATTTTTTCCGGTTGACGTAGTCTCAATGCGAGGAAGGTGTCTGGCTTATTGGCTTTATTATAAATTGTGTGGTTGGACCTGCGAATGGCTCTGTCTGCTGATTCTGCCAAGAGCAGGTCCAACTCTGTTTTCGTCTTTTCTAACAAAATTCTATGAGGTTCAGTTGGAGTGGATTGGAATTGGAGGAAAAGGCGGTGGAAATCTGCTTCCAGTTGCTGGATTCTAAGTTTTTTATCTCTTTTGAGGTGAGTAGATACAGATATGCAGGTCCCTCTAATTACGGGTTTGTGTGCTTCCCATAATAGGACTGGTGAAATGTCAGGAGTGGAATTATGTTTTATGTATTCTTTAAGAGCCAGTTCTATATCTATACAGTATGATTGATTAGTTAAATATGCCTCATTTATACACCATGTACAGTCTCTAGACTAGGGGATCAGGGCAGAGACAGTTGTGATCACTGCACAGTGGTCTGACCAGGTAATTGGAACAATGTTTGAGTGGAGTAGGGTGGGTGAGGATGCAACCGGTATAAAGATATGATCGATCCTTGAAAAGGATTTGTGTGGATATGAATAAAACGTAAAGTTTTTCTTGGTTGGGTTACATTCTCTCCATGTGTCTAATAGTGAGGCTTGCTGGAATAGTTTGCGGAATAGTATAGAGGGGGAGTATTGTTCAGGGGTATAGGGAGATTTATCAAGGTGCGGATGAAGCACTTGATTGGAGTCACCGCATATAAAAAGGGTACCCTTGCTGTGTGTTCGTATTACTTGTAGGAGATGTTTGAAGAATGGGTTAGGATTGTTATTGGGGGCGTAATAAGAGACTATAGTGGTCATCACGTCTTGTAGGTGTCCAACTAAAATAATATAGCGACCTTCGGGGTCTTTAATTTCTTTTGTGAGAGTGAATGGAAGGGTACGGTGAAATGCAATGAGGACGCCACGTTGTTTAGTGGCAGCCGAGGCGGAGAACACTTGGGGATATTTGGAACTAAAGTATTTAGGGGTTGCTTGGATTGAAAAGTGTGTTTCCTGTAGGGCTACTACACTGGCTTTCAGGTGTGCGAAGGTGCGAAAGGCCTTAACCCTTTTATTTGGGGAGTTGAGTCCCTTGACATTAAGGGAAAGTATGTTCAGAGGGGCCATTGATATGGGTAGGGAGAAATACTAAGGGTAGATGTCCGAGGATCATGCGGCCCACCCGACCTAGTGGAGAATGGGGAAGGAAATGGAAAGAAAAGGTGTGAGGAAAAGAAAAAGAAGGGGAGAGAGGATAGAGCATGTTTTTTGTAGGGAGAACAAGGAAGTGTAATAACACTTGGTACGTTGGACATGTTAGCCCAACAAGTAGATGTCCATACTTCCAGACCAGCCAGCTGGCGAGGGAGCATGTGCATCCTATAAGGGGGTGCAGTGACAGTTCCCCGCCGCAGGTCGGGAAAAGTTAAAGAACTGTGGTGCTCAAAAAGGTATAAACAATACATACTAAGACCGTGTTATTGTGTTAAATTATAAGGTATCGGCAATAATCCCGCTTTGGTGAGAAAGGTCCCAGCGCCAAACAAGTGGTACATCTGAGCCCAGAATCACCAAGGGGGATAAGGAGATCTAAAGATAATTGGTATCAGTTTAACTATGCCTGTATAAGTTGTGTAATTAACATTTTGGAAACCTTAGGTTAAACAAGCAAGATCAAACCAAACAAAGCAAAAAGAAAATAAAAAGGGAAAAATGGGTATTCAGAACATATGCACCCCGTAGTGAGATTAGGGGGATCACATATGCTGGGTCCCGTAACAGTGGGAATTCTTACCAGGATACAAACGTCTGAGTCTCGATGGTATAAAATAGTAAAAAGAGTAAAAAAGGGGGAGAAAAAGAAGAAAAAAAAAAAAAAAAAAGGGAAAAATTCACAACTATCTCAGTTCATTGAGATATCAACCGTGAAACCAGGAGTTCTCCTGAGGTGTTAAATAAGAGCATTAAATGTTAGGTTCTTCAGCGAGACGTGTGTGCTTTAGGATCAAAAAGGCTTGCTTGACGGGACGGTGTTCCTTTTCGGATCAAGGAAGGGCCAGCTTGGTTCCATTTAGGAGTGGCGGTGTAAGGGTGGGCTGCAGAGCGGGCTGGAGTACGTGGTAACGCTGTTTCTGATTGATGAGCAGGGGGAGATAGATGCAGTGATTCAAGAAGACGCTGCAGTGCTTCTGGGGATGTGGAGGAGTGTTGCTGCCCCTGGTACGTGAACTGAAGAGAAAAGGGGAAACGCCAGGTATATTTTATCTAATGTTGTATCAGGATTTGTAGTTGCGGCTTCATGGCTCGCCGTTTAGCAATGGTAAGGGGTGCCAGGTCAGAAAAAAGTTGGTAGTTGTGGTCTTGGAACTGGAGAGCGTCTTTATTCCGGGCTGCTGCGAGTAGTTGTTCTTTTGTGCGGAAAAAGTGCAGCTTAATTATTATGTCCCGCGGGGGGCCATCTTGTTGGCGGCGGGTAAGCGCCCTGTGGATTCTGTCGAATTCCAGGCGTTCGATAGGTATGGAAGGACAAAGTTCCTGGAATAGGGCTGTAGTAAAAGATTGTATATCCTCAACCACTTCAGGGATACCCCGGAGGCGTAAATTTGATCTGCGAGATCTGTTCTCGGCGTCCTCTAAGCGTGAGAGCAGTGTAGCATTTTCCTCACGGAGGGCTGCCTGTTCCTGAGCATGTTCTTGAATAGTAAGCTCTATATCGTCTACTCTGGTTTCCAGGTCTGCTGTGCGCTGACCTAGTTCTCGTATCTCCCGTGACAGTCTGTTTGTTATTTGGTCAGATGTGGCTTTCAGGGCCTTGTTTAACATCCTCCTTGATCGGTTTGGTCTTATGTTTACCTTTGTGACCCGTCAGAACCATCCCGGTTGTGGCTCGGATAACGCTGGGGGTGATCGCCGGTGTTTAGGTGCGGTTAGGCGGTCTGAGGACGTTATACGATCCCGATTCTGCGGCGGGAAGTGCGGAGCTCTAAGAGGTAACGTCCTCCATGTTGAGCCTCGCGCATGCGCCCCCCTATCTATTCTATTTTTATAAACATGTATTTTATTGTGTGTGTGTGTGCGTGTGCGTGTATATATACATAGGTAGGTATACTGGAGTACTGAGTATGGAATTAGTATTGATCTCTAATTCATTTGATACAATCTCCTGTTGATATCTCCATTCATTGCTAATGACTGAGTCTATGTGCTGCAAGTTGAAGCAATTACATCAGTTTAACCACTGGAGGGAGTAGGTAATTAGCAGCCCTTTGTTAGTAATGGATAAATACGTTTTTGATTCATATTTTAAATGTACACTCTGGTTCAGTTTTTTAATTGTGTCTAACTGTTTTATTTGATGTGACTATATTATTAAAGCTTACAAACGCTGAATTAACATGATGTTCCGATGACCACCAAAGTCACTATGGCAACCGGCACGCTATAACAAGTATAAATATGGAGTCTTGCGGTCACATGGCTGCCCTTGATAAAGTCACGTGACATGTGACGCAATGCGTTGGGAGGAGCCAGTGATGTCATCCGATGTGCCTGTTCATTAGACACAGCAAACGGTGAGAGGAGTGAGATCGCGGTGAGCAACTGATTGGTTCAAAGCGCTGTTACTTTGTATCCCATGTGAGTGTAAACACTTATGCTTAACAAAGAGAGTACCATAGAGGCTGTGTTCATTGCGCAGTGATATTTTTCTTTTTGGTTACATGAATGCAATACATGATGGGAGGAATATAAAAACAACCAGCCGGGTGCATTGGAAGTGCAGGGGAGAGAGATTTACGTTGCAGACAGCTGTCTACTGAAGCAACCAGCAACAGTGAACTGTGGTGGTTTTTTCCCCCATGCTTTATATATAGATAGCAGCAAGAGAAAGGAAATACATCAGAATTGATTGAATCAAAAAATGGTTTACTCAATGAGATGATGATAATAAAGGAGATAAAGGAGATCAAATAGTCAGGTCAAGTTTACACTCTAAAATGTTATTCTCAATGAATGTTATTGAAAGAGAAATAACTATCACATCTAAGATTCAAATATGAACACTATAATCTCTATGCTCAAATATATGAATACAATGCCTATGTGAATAGGCTATAGGAGAGCAGAGGAATGGCTCTTATAAGTGTCAGACCCCTCTTTACTGCTCCTTCACACATAATGCAGAACAGTAGATAAACAAGTACTACTTTAGCAAACAAACAGTTACAATTCAACCTGCTCTGATAGAGAGTTCTTGGTGAATTGCAGCTCTTTAAGCTTCAGTGAATCAGATCCCTGAAGTGTGGAGGGAGGTGAAAGTAGTCCTGTGTTGCTGTGTGGCAACCCGGTTAATCTTCAGCTAGCTTTAGGTTTTAAATTGCAGGCAAGAAATATTGAATATTAACCGCTTCAGCCCCTGAAGAATTTACCCCCTTCCTAACCAGAACACTCTTTGCGATACGGCACTACATCGCTTTAACTGACAATTACGCGGTCATGCAACATTGCACCCAAACAAAATTGACATCCTTTTTTTTTCCCACAAATAGAGCTTTCTTTTGGTGGTATTTGATCACCTCTGCGGTTTTTATTTTTTGCGCTATAAACAAACAAAGAGCGACAATTTCGAAAAAAAAAAGCAATTTTTTTTTTACTTTTTGCTATAATATCCCCCAAAAATATATAAAAAACCACATGTTTTCCTCAGTTTAGTCCGATATGTATTCTTCTACATGTGTTTGGTAAAAAAATCGCAAAAAGCGTAAATTCATTGGTTTGCGCAAAAATAGCGTCTACAAAATAGGGGATAGTTTCTTCCTTCTTCCTTCTTCTTCCTTCTTCTTCCTTCTTCTTCTTCCTCCTTCTTCCTCCTTCCTTCTTCCTTCTTTTCATGGCTGTGACATTATATCGGACACTTTTGACACTATTTTGGGGCCATTGTCATACAGCGATCAGTGCTATAAAAATGCACTGATTACTGTGTAAATGACACTGGCAGTGAATGGGGTTAACCACTAGGGGGCGATGAAGGGGTTAAGTGTGTCCTAGGGAGTGATTCTAAGTGGGGGGATGGGCTACCACTGACATGACAGTGATCACTGCTCCTGATGACAGGGAGCAATGGCTCCCTGTCATGTCACTAGGCAGAACAGGGAAATGCCTTGTTTACATGAGCATCTCCTCGTTCTGCGGCTCCATGACATGATTACGGGCCCCTGGCGGACATCGAGTCTACGGTCACGCTGTACGCGGCAGGTGTGCACCCACTAGCCCCGGCAATTAAAGGGGACGTACCGGTACGCCCATTTGCCCATTGCTGCCATTGTGCCGACGTATATTGGCATGCAGCGGTCGGCAAGTGGTTAAGGCAAAGTAACTGATTCAGTAGACTGTGTATAAATAGCAGACAATTCTTCCTGTGTAAAACACAACTGTAGCTGAATTCATAGTGATCACTGACTTAAAGATTTTATTTCCTCTTGAACTACAAATATCAGCAGAACAATGGATGGCAAGGATGTCTGTATATAGTATCTATGGTATATTGGTACAAATCCTTGAATATGGTAATGGGTGCAAGAGACAGTGGTGCCCGCTCACTGCACTGGAACAGAAGATGACAATGAGGATGGTGATGAGCAAGATGATGACCTCTCAGGAACTTGGCTCAAGGGATGACATCCGGCCTCCGCCACTCCACACCACGGCTAAAATAGATCCAAGATATTTATAGGATGGATGGGACAGGAGCGGCCTCCAGGCTGCCGCTGGACAGTGAAGTGGACCTGCCCGCAGGTGTCCCTCCAGATATCCGCTGGGTAACTCCACCAGAGCAGGCCATGACTCAGCTGCAGCTCAACTTGTAACAGATTCCCTGCATGCAGATTCACGCCAGTCCCAAGAGAGTGTGCCATGCCTCAAACATTCCTTCTTATAGTCTCTCCCAGTAGTCTGCTCTTCTTCATCAGCCATCTGCCAGTTGTAGTTTCACATAATACAGTCAGAAGACAAATCCTACCCTTATGGACTACATGTCTGAAGATGCTTTGCTAGGTCTTGCCTCTGATCAAGAAAGCAACAGAACGATCCACATACACTTTTCTAGAAGATGGAGATGCAGAGATTTCCTCCTCCAAGGAATCTGCTCTTGCGTAATCCCAGGGTCCGGTTTTATCTCAGACCCAAAAAGCCTTCTTTCTGTTCTAAGTCTCAGATGCCAGGGGAACGTGACTATTCATACCTTGGATGTGGTACATACAGTTAAGATGTACCTGAATTTGACTGCTGCAATTTGTCTGCAATCTGATTCCCTCTTTGTGCTTCCTGAAATCCCAAGGAATGGTCAGACAGCTTCAGAATCTACCATTCCTCATTGGATCTGTCAGCTGATTTTTCAGGCTTACAGTCTGAAAGGCAAAGTTCCACCAATCTCAGCAACGGTTCATTCTGCCAGGAGTGTTGGTGTTTCCTGGGCCATTTAGCATC
The DNA here is from genome assembly GCF_042186555.1 of Aquarana catesbeiana. Taxonomy (NCBI): domain Eukaryota; kingdom Metazoa; phylum Chordata; class Amphibia; order Anura; family Ranidae; genus Aquarana; species Aquarana catesbeiana. The sequence goes on from NC_133329.1 coordinate 94,952,173, forward strand.
AGCCTTCTGTCAGGTGGAGGTTCGGGAATCTGCAGACGTAAAGCGGGTGCCCGCGATGTCGGCCGCCTGAGGGCTTCACTGCCCATTTCCTATTGCGCATGCGCGAGTCGTGCGGTGCTTTGTAAATGGCCGGCTGTGTTCTGGGTCACCCACAGTTCCCAGAACACAGCGCGCTCCATAACCCAGAAGACAACGCGAGGAGAAGAATGAAGATCACCGCGGAGTAGGAAGTGGCAGATTAGGACGATCTGCCTAGTAACAGCCATTTCTGGTAAGTAAAAAATGATTTTTTTTTTTTTTTTGGGTGGACCTCCGCTTTATTCTTTTGTCAGCGAATGTTGCAGGCTGTTATGTGAGGTTCTCACTTCCTCTGGTTTGGTTGTTTAGGGCCTGTTGGCTTTTTGTGGTGTTGCCCTCCCTCATGTTAATTGCTTTGGGATATGCCCATCATAATGAATATGAAGATGCCCTGGAATGTGGTGTCCTGGAATGTACGATAAAGAAAAAAGGGATTTTTGTTTTACCTGTAAAATCCTTTACAGGACATCGGGCATTTTTATATTCATTTATGATGGGGTCCAACCAGGGCACTACCTGCCTGGAGTTTGCATGTTCTCCTGGTGCCTGCGTGGGCTTCCTCCGGGTACTCCGGTTTCTTTCCATACTCTAAAGACATGCTGGAAGGTTAATTGACTCCTGTGTAAATTGGCTCTAGTATGTGTGTGTGTATGAATGTGTCTTAGGGACCTTGGATTGTAAGCTCCATGAGGGCAGGGACAGATGTAAATGTACAATATATATGTAAAGAGCTGCCTAATTGACGACACTATATAAGTACCTGTAACGAATAAATGGGGTTATGCTGCCACCTTCAAGTGATTGGACTGTGGAAAACTAGAACAGGAAATACGTGAGCAAAACCTCTCCTAGCTAAGCATACATAGTACAGTGCATCCGGAAAGTTTTTCCACATTTTGTTATGTTACAGCCTTATTCCAGAATAGATTAAATTGAATTATTTTCCTCCAAAATTCTACAAACCATACCCCATAATGACGTGAAAGAAGTTTGTTTGAAATATTTGCAAATTTATTAAAAATAAAGGAAAAATCATCACAAATCACATAATTATTTACAGCCTTTGCTCCATACTTTGTTTAAGCACCTTTAGCACCAATAACAGCCTCAAGTCTTTTTGAGTATGATGCTACAAGCTCCGCACACTTATTTTTGAGTAGTTTCTCCCATTCTTCTTTGCAGGACCTTTTTAAGCTCCATCAGGATGGATGGGGAGCGTTGGTGCACAGCCATTTTCAGATCTCTCCAGACATGCTCAATCAAGTTCAAGTCTGGGCTCTGGCTGGGCCACTCAAGGACATTCACAGATTTGTCCTGTAGCCACTCCTTTGTTATCTTGGCTGTGTGCTTAGGGTGGTTGTCCTGTTGGAAGATGAACCTTCACCCCAGTCTGAGGTCCAGAGCACTCTGGTGCAGGTTTTCATCAAGGATGTCTCTGTACATTGCTGCATTCATCTTTTCCTCAATCCTGACTAGTCTCCCAGTTTCTGCCGCTGAAAATATCCCCTTAGCATGATGCTGCCACCACAATGCTTCACTGTAGGGATGATATTGGCCAGGTGATGAACGGTGCCTGGTTTCCTCCAGAAATTACGCTTCCCATTCAGGCCAAAGAGTTTAATCTTTGTTTCATCAGACCAGAGAATTTTGTTTCTCATGGTCTGAGAGTCCTTCAGGTCCTTTTTGGCAAACTCCAGGCGGGCTGTCTTGTGCTTTTTACTGAGGAGTGGCTTCCGTCTGCCCACTTTACCATACTGGCCTGATTACTGGAGTGCTGCAGAGATGGTTGTTGTTCTGGAAGGTTCTCCTCTCTCCACAGAGAAATGCTGGAGCTCTGTCAGAGTGACTATCAGGTTTTTAGTCACTCCCCTGATCTCTGTTTGGCCAGGCGGTCCTGGTGATTCCAAACTTCTTCCATTCACAGGTGTTGGAGGCCACCGTGCTCATTGCAGAAATTCTCTCTGTACCCTTTCCCAGATCTGTGCCTCGATACAATCCTGGCTCGGAGGTCTACAGACAATTCCTTGGACTTCACGGCTTGGTTTATGCTCTGACATGCACTGTTAACTGTGGTACCTTATACAGATAGCTGTATGCCTTTCCAAATCATGTCCAATCGACTGAATTTATCAAAGGTGGACTCCAATGAAGTTGTAGAAACATCTCAAGATGATCAGAGGAAACAAGATGCACCTGAGCTCAGTTTTGAGTGTCATGGCAAAGGCTGTGAATACTTATGTACATGGGATTTTTTTCATTTTTATTTTTAATAAATTTGCAAAGATTTCAAACAAACTTCTTTCACATTGTCATTATGGGGTATTGTTTGTAGAATTTTTAGGAAAATAATGGATTTAATCCATTTTGGAATAAGGCTGTAACATAACAAAATGTGGAAAAAGTGAAGCACCGTGAATGCTTTCTGGATGCACTGTAAAATCCTTTTCTTAAAATACATCACAGGACACAGGGATTCCACCCCTCACCCTTAAACGTTTCAGGGCTTGCTACTAAATTGAGGCTGTGCCTAACTGAGAGGGTTCTGTTTTTTTTTTTTTTTTTGCCAATCACTTGAAGATGGCAGCATAACCCTGCGGTAATGAATGTAAAGATGCCCTATGTTCTGTGATGTACTCCAAGAAAATAATTTCACAGGTAAACCACTATAGGATATTTCTTGCAAGAGAAGAGCCATGATAATCGCTTTCTGATGGTTTGTGTCTCCTAACTTCCCTCTGTTTCAATGATGCAGCCTCCAAAAGACGCTTTGGCAGCCGCATGCTGTGGTTCCATTTTCTGACCCCCTACCCACTACAGGACTCTGCAGTGACATAACTGGTCAGTGTAGGGAACCAAACCACAGGTTGGAGGACACAGGCATCCAACACTGCTGGAAGTATTGAATGAGATTGTGAATATTTGGCCTTTTATTGGTATAACATCTAAACATCCAATTGCACTTACTTTATTCTCATAATATTATTAAATTGCCCAGTTTTCAGAACTCGGGCAGCCAGTCAACAACAATCTTTTATATAACCGTCCCCACCAGCCAGACTTGAAATCAAGACCAGCCCACCCCCACCAACGCGGCTATTTCGATCCCAGCCTGTAATCCCAAATTAAATAAATCCACGCCTACATCAAAGAGGTGAACCCCATCGGCCCTGTAAAATGAGGCAAGGACAGCCAAGAAAGGCGCAAAATTATTTCCAAAAATACGATGGTCGTATCTGGGGAAGTAATCTTGAAGCAGTGAAGATCCCTTTTCCTCATAAATAACAAGTCCAAAGTCCTAATGTTTCCTAAATCATTACCCCCTACATGAACCACCAAAATGATGGGCAGAGGCCACACCTGAAAAAAACCTTGTCAAATGAAAGTATAATTGATACCACTGAAGACCTCGCACACCCTTTCAAAACAACTTAAAGGATTCCGGATGTAAGAATAAGTTCAAAGAATAAGTACTTTTAGCTCCTCTTTTATGCGCCCAGTGGACAAAGGAATGTCCCAGAATCCATACCGCTCGGTGTAAGTCTGGAAAATGGAAAAAAAATACATTTGGCCTTATATACAATCCTAAAACATTTAGACCTCCGCCTCCCCATTTCCTTAATGGCTGTATCCTCCAAGCCCCTCCTGGCTGCTTCTGAAGCTGCCCCTATCTGAAATGAAGGGGAAGAGAACTTCAAGCCCTGTAAACCCAATATCCCAAGGCATTTTTGCAAGATAAAATTAGCAAAAAAACTTTCCCCACAGCTCAATCGCTACCAAAATCGGGAACAACTCCAACAGCACAACATTCTTGGTGACATTCTGGCTTATCCAAGAATCCAGCCATGCTGCTCAACACCAGTGTGATTTCCAGATTGCCGCAAAACCTTTCGAACCCGCCGCATCAGTAAATAACCGAAAGTCTGGGGCAAATACAAAATCCTACTGAAACAAGGACCACCCATTGTAATTCTCCAAAAACCTTGCCCAAACCCACAAATCCTCAATCAGGGAGTTGGTCAACCTGATATGGGCAAACAGTGACTTCAGGCCTGAAATAGCAAGAGAAAGTCGCCATGAAAAAATGCAGCATAATCCTACACGCAAAAGCTAAAATACCTAAGAGTGACTGCATCTCCTTTTAAGCACTTATTTCTTCTGCTGAAAACGTGCCAACCAAAATCTCAGCTTTCCTACCTTCGCCTCATGCAGACTGAATTCTATCCTAATTGTATCTATGTGGATCCCCAGGAACTCCAATGAGGATGAAGGTGTACACGTCTTCTCCTCCGCCATAGGCACGTCGAAAGACTGCAACATTAACCGAAAAGTGTGCAGCAAACCCGCACACCGTGTACCATTCGCCGGACCAACAAATTAAAAATCATCCAAGTAGTAAACCACACTGTCCACTTCCGACTGAAAACAAACCATCCAATGAAGAAATGTAGAAAAATCCTTAAAGTATGAACACTATAGAGAGCAACCCATGGGAAGACACTTTTCAAAAAAGAAACAATTGCCAAAATGAAAACTCAGGGAGCTAAAAGCAACTGGGGAGATTGGCAGAAGGCGAAAAGCCGACTTTATATCGGCTTTGGCCATTAAAGCCCCCAGGCCACAAGACCTAATTTTAGCTATTGTGTCTTCAAACATTGCATAAGAAACTGAACATAATGACATACTTGTATATATGTCATCGTTTAACGAGTGACCCTTTGGAAAGGACAGGTGATGAATAAGGTAGAAAGCATTGTGCTCCTTAGCAACCACGCCCGACGGGGATATGCAATAATTCCTGAAAGGTGGGTCCCTAAAAGGGCCCTCAACTCGTCCCTCAGCAGTCTCCTTCCACACCTTTTCCATAACTACTTGGGGAAAGCTGTCAACCGACTTAAGGTTATTCACCACCGTACACCCGACCCCTGCAAAGGGGGTCAAAGGAAAGCCCTGTGAAAAACCCTCAATGAGAGAACGAGCCTTCTCCCTGTTTGGATATGTGTCCAGCCACAGGCGCATTTTTTTTTTTCCAGCCTCACTGGAGTGCAGACCCTTGGGGAAAAATATCCCTCTGCCCTGGCATAGACCCCACAGTAGCATTCTCCCTAAAGCATTTGGACACTGGGTGTGCTCCTGCACAAAAAGCGCATTCGTGCCTATATTTATATGAAGCGATCCACCGCCATTGCTGCTCGTTAAATGCAAAACCGCCCTTCCTATATACTGCCTGCATGGGGACAGTGGTACTCTGTTTAGGAATGACCTGTTTCTGGAGCAAGATTAAGTTGAGCCACAAGCCCACGTCCTTCATGCCCCACCTGAGAGAAGGGTGAATAGCTAGCTTCTGCCTAAATGACTCATATAAATCATAAAAATACCACCCCAGCCCCCACAAATTTCTTATAGGCCTCCAAAGTATGGTCCAAATGCTGGAACAGACAACCTCACACTTCCCGGTGCTTCTCAGCCATCACTCCAGCATAGATACAAAATGCCTGTAGCCAATTATGAAAAGATCTAGGTACCAGTCTGCGCCTATCCTCCTCCTGCTTATCCTCCCTCTTCTATCTGATTTAAATGGGACATCCTTATGGAAAGGGAGAAGCAACAAAATATCTATAAAGTCCCCCTTCCATATCTTCTCCTTCACATACAAGCTTAAATGATAACCTAGGGGAGAAAATTCACAGGGTATTACATGCTTCAGGTACACTACCCCTATCCGTAGCTGCCCACCCTATGATAGAATTGTGTCCACTATCCTGCACTGCTAACCAGGGGTGAGGCAATCTGATAGATTGGAAGCAGAAGCAAAGCTAGAAACAATAGCAAGGGCTGTCAGAAACCATGAAATCGGGCTGAGACAGAAGTACAGTTAAATCACACTTGTTTAATAAAAGTAAAAAGAACAAACGTAGTCAAAACATAGCCAAAGTTCAGTAACCGGAATGGAAAGTCAGCCAAGCCAGAAGTCAGGATCAATGTAGTGGAAAGGAAGCGGGATCTGCAGCCAGAAGGGATGTCAGCAAAGCAAGTCTTGAACAGGATCACAGGAGATCGTTTCTGTGATGTTGACCAAGGCGAAGGCAGAGCTCCTCTGGAATGGACGGCTTAAGTATGCAGGACTGACGAGCAGGATATCATCAACAGCTGAGTAACTGTGGAGAGATAGGAGCTGGCAATTAGCTGACAGATGAGCGGCCAGCTCAGAGAAGGAAGGGATGAGCCCAGCCCTGACAGGGGATGAGGAGAGCAGAGAATTAGAAGGAGCAGCAAGGACAGGGTTAACAGCAGGAGATAAAGATTTCACCAGAGAGCACAGACTTAGCCAGAGTCAGAGCATGAAACTGTTTACACTCACCAGCTACTGGGGGCTGCCCTGTTCCTTGCTGAGCCATCCCTTCCAGCAGCAGACTTTGCACTGCTCTCTCTGTGACCGGCCTGTCCTCCACCTGGCATTCTTCCCACTGCACCCGCTCTTGAACAACCTCCTGGAGTATGAGGGCCTGTGGAGAAGACGGCTGCCCCCTTGTTTTTTGCGCAGCTGGCTGTTTAGCTGTGCCCCGCCATCCACTGCTCCCTGGCGACGGAGACCTGGTCCGCCTCTTCAGTTCCAAGCGCCGGCCGTGACCCGACCTGCTGCCGCCATCTTCCGCCGCCTCTCTCCTGCTGACCGCTTCTTCCTTGGCTCCTCCCGCTGCTGGGCTGTACCGTTTGGGGGGTATGCTTCAGCGCTGCCTCTCTCTGACAATTGACTTTCCACCCACTGGCCCGTGCTCCTCCACTGTGTGCCCGCACCAGAACTGCCTATCCATCCCTGCAGGTAAGCTGCTGTTTTTCAGAACTCCTGCAGTACTTCTGCTGGTGGTCTGGTCCAGGGGGGCAAAAGGAAATAAGCCCCACCGCAGCTGCCCTTTATAGGCACTCCAGGCTTCCAGCACCTTCCCAGCAATCCTATTGGATCTTCGGAACCTGCAACACAGAACCCCTTTAAAAAGACAGTACCCAAACCTGCCTAACCATAACCACTACCTTAACTAACTTTATGCCTTATGCCTAGGTCTGCTGGCCACAATCTCATGCAGGTGGGCCCCAATTAGTGCCCTCGTTCGTCATTCTAGCTGCAGTGCTTAAAGCGTAACTCCACTTTTGTTGAGAAAAAAACCTTTCCCCTCTGGGTGATGTAAATTGCAAGGATTTTAACAAAGTTGTTGCAGATTCCTACCGTTTGTTATTCTGAAGAAATTCCTGTTTTTGTCTGTGTCCATGTGGCAAAGTGAGTCTAATGGGAGTGGTTTCATAATTATCAATCAGCTGTGCACCTGCAGGGCACTAATGAGGAAAGCTGCTGGGCCTGCATCTCTTTAGACGTGATTTCCTATTGGGAGTATCTCACCAAAAATGACTTTTTTGTTACAGGGGATTCCTTAAATCTGACTTGTATCTTAGTGTAGACTTCTCGGAAAATCTGTTAGCCAATCACACAAGCAGGAAATTGTGTTTCTGGGAGGCATTCTGTACACATTCTGTGTACAGAACAGCTTCAGGTAGCCATATTGCATTGCATTTTCAGAAAATTACAGAGCTACGGATTGAAAAGGAAAGATACATTTTAATAACATTCAATTACAATAATACTTGTGTCACAATTGTATATGCTATATTATTTTTCTTTATTTGCTATTTTTTTTCCCCCAACGAAAGTGGAGTTACCCTTTATATTGATGGAAGGAAAACGTGGACCACTGGAGAGGTGAGCATAATGGCATCAGGTAGGGTTTTCTTTGGTAACTGTCAGTCCCTTTAACTGCTTGTCGACCGCCCTATAGCAGTTTCACCCGCTGATCATTCGGTACACAGGCAGAACAACAATCTGCCTATGTAAACAAGACAGATCGCCATTCTGTTAGTAAGGAAGGCATGGATCCTATGTTCCTGCAAAGCAGGGACACGGATCAATGCCTTTTCCTAGTAAAAGCACCTCCCACACTACAGTAAAACACCAGCTAGGCACACTTTGATTGCTCCCTGATGTTAACCCCTTCCCAGCCAGTGTCATTAGTACAGTTACAGTGCATATTTTTAACACTGATCACTGTAATAATGTCACTGGTCCCCAAAAAAGTGTCGTCAGTGTCCAATTTGTTTGCTGCAATATCGCAGTCCCACTATAAGTCGCTGATCGCTGCCATTACTAGTAAAAAAAATAATAATCCCATAGTTTGTAGACTATATAACTTTTGCTCAAACAAATCAATATACACTTGTTGGGATTTTTTTAAATCAAAAATATGTAGCAGAATATATATTGGTCTAAATTTGCTGAAGAAATTCGATTTTTATTTATTTATTTTTATTTTTTCAAAATTGTCAGTCGTTTTTTGTTTATAGCACAAAAAAGAAAAACTGCAGAGGAGATGAAATACCACCAAAAGAAAAATCTATTTGTTGGGGGGAAAAAAAAGGACAAAAATGTCTGGATACAGCGCCGCGCGACAACGCAATTGCCAGTTTAAGTAACGCAGTGCCATATAGCAAAAAATGGCCTGGTCAGGAAGGGGGGTAAATCTTCTGGAGCTGAAGTGGTTGAAGGGTAAGAACAAGTACTTCTAACCATTGCATATACTTATTGGCATTGACAAAGCATTTCTAATTTTTAGATCCTATTTAGGCAAACGGGCACAGGTTGTTCCTTTCTGTACATAGAAGGGAACCACACTGATGTATTTGAGACAGGTCCGAATTGCACACCAATGTGCTTGATAATGACAGATGTCTCACTGATCTGTGGAACGTTCTCTTTAAAAACTCAATTCACAGAGGATACAAAGACAGAAAAAAAAGATTAGCCATAAATGGTTTGTTGTGTGCTTTAATGATACAATATAGCATGGAACGGAGGCGTATGGGGAACACACTGGAAAGGACAGAGTCATCCAGAATGACGAAGGATGCTCTAGGTAATTACTCTGTAAAATCACCCTTCCTCCCGTCTCAGCATTAGTTGTGATATAAAATGGGATTTCATGTCAAAATTAGCACATCACCCATACAGAGTGCAATTAGCATGAAATGAGCTGAGGTTGTGCAGAACTAATGGTTGTATCGGGAGAGCAGCTACGCCATACAAACACTGACTAATAGCCCCTGTTCACAGTTTGGGAAAAAATGGAACCTACTGAAAGCGCAGAGACCATCAATGTGTTGGACACATTAAATTAATGTTTGTGACAAAAAAGGAATCCTCCACAATTACTGATGCTTCTTTCCATTAATGCACAACTCTGCCCTAAAATGATTTTCATTTTAAAAAGTTAATTTAAGCTGGTGTAATCACATGCTGGCTTCCTCTGTTTATCATCTAAACGGAAGCCACATAAAGCAGTTGGGGCATTAAGCGTTCAGCTGGGGTTGTTAAAATGGCTACTGGTCTTCTTCTGGCGGTGGCCAATTCTGAATGCTGCAGAGAAAGGCACCCCAAAAGATGTCAGTTCTGTTTCCTGCAGCATTCCCCCAGGGGGTGTGCCCTTGCTGACCTGGGCTCACAAGAAAGGGGTGAATGACACTGCACTATACTGTAGCTAGAGCAGTGTAAAGCCTCACACACACGATTGGATTGTTGGCCAACAGAGCATCAGACTTTTGTCCGAAAGGCATGTGCTAGGAACTTGTCTTGCATACTAACAATTGTCTGCCAAGAAACACGAACGTAGTGACATATTACGTGGAATTTGAGCTCTTGAGCACCACCCTTTGGGCACCTTCTGCTAATGTCGTGTTTGATGAGCATTGATTCCGAGCATGCGTGTTTGTACTTTGGACCTTTGTGTGACGGACTTGTGTACACACTGCAATCCAACATTTGTTGGCTGAAAGTTGGACAACAATTGTCTGAA